>NC_081534.1:33522390-33749890 GCF_030273125.1 Centropristis striata
CTAACCTAATATTCATAGACAATAAAGCTTTTTTTGCCTCAAGCATCAAGTTGATTTCCTAATTATACATTATATTAAACTATATATTCAGACTGACATACTTTTCTTTTTTTCCCCTTTAGACTTAAAGTCTAAAAAATAACAAAAAAGTTGCCATAATTTTACATTCAGCAATTTAATATTTTTAATATTTATATATTAAATTTATATATTATATTATATTAATATTTAATATATTTTTACATAGAATTCACTGTAATTTAACATATTATTTTGTATTTTCCTTTGCATGAAATTAATTATAATATAACTTTTTTTTTGCATAGAATTCACTGTAATTTCACATATTCTTTTAAATTTTCCTTTGCATAGAATTAATTTTAATTTGACATTTATTTATTTTACATAGAATTCACTGTCATATTTCATTCAAGACCCTTAAGCAAATATAATATAATATTGTAAAAAAAAAAAAAAAAAAAAAAAAAAATCTATAATGTCCAATGATATTAATTTACAGATTATAACTTTTATTTTATGGTTAATATTTGTAATAAAATATTTTTTGTATAGCATTTGCACTTGTAATCTAGACAAAAAAAACAAGAAATATCTTGTAAAATACTACATATAATAATTCATTTTACAGTGTATTTATTCCCCCACTGGGTCCTTTTTTTCCTCCAACAATATTAACATTTGGAGTAGATTAACAGCCTGCAGAGTTAATGTTAGTCACTTGTTTGTGAAGCTGTGATGTGAGTCTCTCCACTTTCAGAGCAATCAAACGTTGAACCCGCTGACCGTAATCACCAGAGAACAGCTGATTACCACCGTGACTCACCGTCACTTTATTCAGACACAAAGTGAGACTCTGAGAGCTCCGACAGTCACACAGGAAGAGAAACATTCAGCATCCAGCGACATCTGCCTCCACTATTTATATCACGCCTTCCTTAACGAGGTTAAGAGGAGCAGCGCGCCGCCAAAACAAACACAACCAGTGTGAGAACGACACCACACAACTCAGAAACCAATAAAACACACAGTCACAGTACTGTAGATATGATACAGCAGGAGAGAGATTCATTAAATATTGTTAAGATGTTTATGTTCCTTGTCAGGATGAATTGAGAGTCCTTTGGGGATCTCTTAACAGCAATATTAAGGTTTCTTAAAAAGCTGCTTTCTATATTTAGTGGACAACAGACTGAATCTCAACAAATTTCAACCACAAAAATATGTTAAATATAAATGAATATGAATTGCTGTTATTAATATTTTTTGATATTGCAACGTTCTTTCTTTCGTTTGTTCTCTCATATGTTTGTTTGTCCATTCGTTCGTTTGTTCATTCATTTATTTGGTCCTTTTTCTGGTTGGTTGGTTCTTTTAGTTGGTTGGTTGATTGGTTGGCTGATTGGTTGGCTGATTGGTTGGTTGGATGGTCGATTAGTTGACTGGTTGGTTGGGTGGTTGGTTCTTTTGTGATTGGTTGGTTGGTTGGTTCTTTTTTTTGCTTGGTGTAGTTGGTTGGTTGGTTGATAAGTTGTTGGTTGGTTGGGTGGTTGGTTCTTTTTTGTTTGGTTGATTGGTTGTTGGGTTGGTTGTTTGGTTAATTGATTGATTGGATGGCCAGATGATTGGTTGTTTTTTTGTTTGATTCTTTTTTTTGGTTGGTTGGTTTCTTTGGTTGGTTCTTTCATTTGCTTGTTTGTTCTAATATTCTTTCTTTCTTTCTTTCTTTCTTTCTTTCTTTCTTTCTTTCTTTCTTTCTTTCTTTCTTCCTTTCTTTCTTTTTTACTTTAGGAACAAACCGATCACACACTTTTAAAATAATGTCTATCCTCAGGGTTGACCAAGACCACCACGAATGTGTTAACGTTAAGTTTGATATTGTGCATTTATGTTTTACTTTTACTCAAATAAGTAAGATAAAAAATAGCCCAAAACTCCAAAGAGTTAACTCAAAACAGCAGAAAAACAAGTGGACTTTTCTCAGGTAAACAATGCTCCTTCTCAGGGTTTATACTTGGTTGGTTGTTTTGTTGGTTGGTTGGTTGGTTGGTTGGTTGGTTGGTTGTTTTGTTGGTTGGTTGGTTGTTTTGTTGGTTAGTTGGTTGGTTGGTTGGTTGGTTGTTTTGTTGGTTGGTTGGTTGTTTTGTTGGTTGGTTGGTTGGTTGGTTGGTTGATTGGTTGTTTGAATGGTTGGATGGTTGGTTGGTTGGTTCTTTCTTTCTTTCTTTCTTTCTATACATATTCTGTCATTTTCCCCCTCTCAGTCTCCGTCAGTGAGTGGAGACGTCAAATTCAACCAACAGAAAGACATTATAGTAGATAAAGAGGTTTTTATTACACACATAAAGTTTGTTTGCTTCATGATAAAGGACCAGAGTCCATTTGAGAAGTCGAAAAGTGAGTAATTAAACCTCAGATTTAGATTTATTTGGTCAAATTATTGTTCCCAAGGTCAAAAACAAACCCATTTTTACTTTGTGTTGGGCTGAAATGTGACTTTATGAGTCTGATATAGAACATAAAGCTCTCGGGGCGTCTCGCAGCCTGAATTAAATAATATGAATTTAAAATAATGTCTATCCTCAGGGTTGACCAAGACCACCACGAATGTGTTAACGTTAAGTTAGATATTTTGCATTTATGTTTTACTTTTACTCAAATAAGTAAGATAAAAAATAGCCCAAAACTCCAAAGAGTTCCCTCAAAACAGCAGAAAAACAAGTGGACTTTTCTCAGGTAAACAATGCTCCTTCTCAGGGTTTATACTCGCAGCAAGTTCAATCAAAGTGAGATTTCTTTATGCATAAATCATTTCTGTTCTGGCTCCACGCTGCAGATTGATCGCGCTGCTGAGTCCCAGAGCTCCTCGTCCTCCTGACCTCCACCGTCCGCCCGCAGGCTCTGACCCGGCTCAGGGACTCACGCCGCCGACTCTCCGTCTCAAATGAGATTGGTGGAGGAAGTGTCTGGCCTCCGTCTCTGTGAGAGGGCGAGGGGCTCGCTGATCCGGCAGGACCTCTGCATCGAGCCGCTGCTTCTCCAAATGAAGAAGAGCTGCTCGGGGACACCTTGAAATACTTTACTAGACACAGAAAGATATTTCTCCTGACAGAAGTCTTCATCCAGCACGTCTGTGGAAGTGATTTATTGTCTCCTCTCAGTCTAATGGACAGAAAACACTCAAAATGCACATTTACATGCTTATTTTACTACATTTTGTCTGGATGATCTGTAGATTTCTCCTAATTTAACAAACATCAGATAAAGCTTCCTTCCCATATTTAAACAGAACATTTCAGGGAACTTGTTATACAAAAAAGTTTTGTATTAATGTTCATAATAACCTGGGAAAGTTTCATGATGATATCTATTATTTAAAATTTCAACCCTATTCACCTGTAGTGAATCATTACCATTTTTCTATGATTTCTTTGTAGATTTTTTCATATTAAATTTATATTTTGGAACAGTCTTCCCTCCACAATAAGAGAATGTCCCACTTACTCTTATTTTAAAGGAAAACCAAAACAATGGCTCAAATCACATCAAAAGTGTGACGACTAACTGGACTTGAGACGACTTGAACATTACTTTTTATTGCATATATATATATATATATATATATATATATATATAATATCTGGTCTGGGTCTGTGTGTGTTGTGTTTATTTTTTTAAGGACTACGAATGCAAACTGGCAGCTTTGCTATAATCCTGCATTTTTACAGATATGTTTTCGATGTTCATTAACCCTCTGAAGTCCATCTATTAATTGAAAATTCACATATTTTATTTACAGTAATAACTTTATTTATATATGATATGTAGACAAGCTGCACATTATTGAAATGTGTAAGTACATTTTTGATTACCTTGCCTATAGAAAATAAGAAAATACAATAAGAGTAGGTAAGAAAATAGTAGACTAAAGTTGATTAAAATTAAAAACAAGTTGCAATATTTCTACTACTGGCTGAAACACGACCTTAAGGACTAAAAAAAAAACACCTGATCAGCCACCAAATAAATCTAGTGGATTAAAAATTAAAAAAGTAATTCCCCAGAAGTGAAACTAGTTCAGAAGCTAAACATTGTACTTGAGTAAATGTGTTTGTCTGACTGACCCTGGAACACACACACACCCACACTGGGGGTTTGAATTAATGGAAATAAAATATGAATTTGGCCCGCAGTCCTAAAAAAATGATTGCTGCACTAATAAAAAAACAACTAAAAAACAGCAAGTGCAGCTGCAGATAATGACGGCTGCTGGTTGAAGCACCCGGACATGTTTCAACAACAACAACGCTCTCACACATCGAGGACTCTTCAAAATGTCATTCAGGAAACTTTCAAAAGGTTAACAAACACTGTGTGCAAATGTTTGGCAATTTGCTGTGAATTAGGCGGCTATAAGTTTAACCCAGGGACAGAAAAACACATTATTATTATTATTTTTGTTTTTTTTACCATGCCTGCCAGCTAAAAACTGCCTGATTATTATGGTCCAATTCTGCTCGTCCATGAGTTTTATCTGTCTGAAAGAAAAAGGTTAGTTTTAATCTATGTATAAATTAAGATGTGGTCAAATGAGGACATTTAAAGGTAAACTTAAATGCTTGTTTAATTAAGAATATATAGAATTGCACAAAAAAAAGTCATACAGCCCGTTCAGCAGCGGGGGGATTTAAAAGCAAACAAATCTTATTTAAATTAAATAAAATATCTCAACTCTGAACCATCTAGTGGCCTGAAGATCAATCTTTAAATAATAACTAAATGTTGATTTACTAAAATATAATTATATATATTATAATTATAATTTTAAAGTTAGTTCATAGGTTTGATTTTTAATTGGGTCACTGAATAAAAATATTTACGACTGAGTACAAAACAAGGTTTAATTTGCATTTCTAAAAAAATAAATTAAATAACATAAAATACAATAATAGACACATAGATTATTATAAAAGATAATAAAATTTGTTCTGTAGTACTATAAACAGTATTTTTTGTTTTTCAGCAAGTCAGCACAAAACAATGTTTAACTTGCATTCCTAGAAAAATAAAATTAAATAAATAAATGAAATAAATAAAATAAATAAAATAAGTTAAAGAAATGAAATAAATAAAATAAGTAAAATAAATAAATAAATAAAATAAGTAAAATAAATGAAAAAAGTAAAGTAAACAAATAAATAAGTAAAAGAAATAAAAGAAATGAAATAAATAAAACAAGTCAAATAATTAAAAGAAATAAAAGAAATGAAATAAATAAAATAGGTAAAATAATTAAAAGAAATGAAATATGTAAAATAAATGAAATATGTAAAATAAATGAAATAAATTAAATTCATGAAATAAATGAAATAAATGAAATAAATGAAATAAATGAAATAAATAAAATAATTGGGTATTGAGTATAATTGAATATTGCTGTATTGAGAATAAATAAAATAATAGAGACATTGACAAATAAAAAATAATAGTGCTGTATTGTACTATAAACGCAGTCAACAGGATGTTTGGCAGCTGTGACGTCAGAGGTGTCATGGCGGACGGCTCAGAGTCACAGAATTGTCCGGGTCACAGGTTTGGGTGTAACACCTGTCCAGCCGGTGGCGCTAACCACATTAGCATCGTTATCTCCTGTAAACAGGTCAACAGACGCCGAGAAATGGAAACTAAGGAGGAGCAGCTAACAGGTAACGGCTTTAAAAGGTCATTAACGTGTTTAACCGTTGACGTTAACAGTTTGAAGCGGTAATGTGACTCATATTAACGTTAAACTTGTTGTAGTTCAGATAAGCTAACTAGCACCGCGGCTACTTTAGCCTGCTGGCAGCCTTAGTTTGATTAAAACAGACACAGAATTACCAAGAAAAGACACGAAATTATTAAAAAAAGACACAGAATTATATAAAAAAAGACACAGAATTACCAAGAGAAGATATAGAATTACCAAAAAAGACACAACATTATTTTAAAAGACACAAAGTTACCAAAAACCCCACAAAATTATTTAAAAAAGACACAAAATTATTTAAAAAAAGACACAAAATTATTTAAAAAAGACACAAAATTACTAAAAAATACACAGAATTACCAAGAAAAGACAGAGAATTACCAAAAAAGACACAAAATTATTAAAAAAGACACAACATTACCAAAAAAAGACACAAAATAACCAAAAAAAGACATAAACTTATTAAAAAAAAGACACAAAATTATTTAAAAAAGACAGAATTACCAAGAGAAGACACAGAATGACCAAAAAAAGACATACAATTATTAAAAAAGACACAAAATTATCGAAAAAAGACACAGAATTACCAAAAAAGACACAAAATGATTAAAAAAAGACACACAATTACCAAAAAAGACACAAAATGATTAAAAAAAGACACACAATTACCAAAAAAAGACACAAAATTACTAAAACAGACACCAAATTACCAAAAAAGACACCAAATTACCAACAAAAGACATAAACTTATTTAAAAAAGACACAAAATTGCCAAAAAAAGACAAACTTATTTTTTTTTAAAACACAAAAATACCAAAAAAAGACACTGGAGTGATTGACAGGTGATGCCAGGTGTCATATGACAGGTTGGGTCGAACCATCCTGGTATGGGGGAGACTCTGGGTTTTTAGGAGAGTTAAATTGAATAGCCTACTGAATATAAAATTCATTTTATGAACTTATACTTATATTTTCCTAAATTATTTATTAACTAATTATTTTTTTTAAAGATTTTTGCATGGATGCTACTTTTTGTATATTTAATTTTTTTTTTACTGGTTTAGTCTAGAAAAAGTACCCTTATTTATACACTTTATAGTTCAGTTGTGTTTGTTGCAAGTTGGGAAGCTTTTAGAAATGTTAGCTGCTGTTTTTGTTGTTGTTTTTTTTTTTACTATTATTTGACTAAAACTTACTAAGAAAGTGCATTTTTTTAGGTCATTTGAGATGTGAAGCTTTTAAATATATTGGAAGACTGACTTGAATACCATTAGAGTAGAAGTATGTAAAATTAAAAACACTGATTATGAATCCACCTCTCACAAACTGCAACTATTCCAATAATTTATTCATTTACCATCAAAGGCATGAAATATTTTGATAACCAATACTTGAACTAGCTGACATTAAGAATCATTTCCTAAATTTCATTTGTGGATAAATTATTGAGATCTTTTACTTAAGTCAGAGTACTGATATATAGGAATATCAAAGTAATGACTGCCCATCACAATTATCCAGAGCTTAAAGTGACTCAGTTTAATGTCTTATTTTGTCCGATAAACACTATAAAAAGCAAAATTATTCAGGTTTTTTGTAATTTAGGACAAGAAAAAGGTGCAAAGTGTCACATTTGAGAAACTGAAACCATGAAATGTCCCAGGCATTTCTGCAGTAAAAAGGGACTTAAAGGATTTATAGATAACTTTATTTACTTTTTGGTTGTTAAAAAGAGGAAAAAGTGAAATATTTATTAAATGTAGTCGAGTTGAAATACAAACTCCTCAAGTAAAGGACGAATACTTCAAAGTTGTACTTTAGTAAAAGTCCAGTCACCTGCTGAATTATGTGACGAAATTGTAGCCACCTTGCAGACAAATATACATTAATTTGCTATTATTTTCATTTTTGAGTAATGCATTTCATTGACAAGTTGACTGTTTGATGTATAAAATCTGAGAAATTTGCAAAAATGACGCCTTTGAATCGAGGTTATTATAGTTAACGAAAACTAACGAAATAACGAAAACTAGAATTGAAAAAACATTTTCGTTAACTGAAATTAATATAAAAACCAGAGTTTTAAAAAAAAAAAATAACTAACTGTATTTTGTGGTTACAAAACTAACTAAAACTAACTAAAATTATAGTGAAAATGTCTTTCGTTTTCATCTTTGTCAACTTTTTTCATCCGTAAACCTTTTTGGTTGATATGAAATCTATTTCATCTATCTGGTTTTATGAATTTATAAACTTATTGGGGCTGAGATGGATCAGACAAAGGAAATAAAGGAAACATTTATTGTGACTTTTTTTGAATCTGGCACCCAACAAATACCATCCATCCATTCTTGTCCACTTATCCGGGGCCGGGTCGCGGGGGCATCAGGCTAAGCAGGGCATTCCAGGCGGCAAATACCCAAATAAATTACAAAAAAACTAACACTAAAACTAATAAAAGCTAAACTAAAACTAAGCATTTTCCAAAAAATAAATAAAAACTAATTAAAACTAGCAAACTCACTCTAAAAATTCATTAAAATTAACTGAATTTGAAAACAAGAATTGACAACGAAACTAAAACTAATGAAAAATCCAAAACTACTGTATTACAACCTTGCTTTGAATGGAATCTTTTGTCTGAACGACAGTCTAAAACACATAAATATTCATTGTTCTATCAATATTTGACTGATTTGATTGGAATGATTGCAGATTAATGTACTGTTAATCAATTATTTGAGTAACTGTTTGAGCTTGAAACAGGTTTTTGTGATGCGTAGTGAGTTTCTGGGTGATTCTCATGAACATGGTGCAGCTCATAGCAAAAATCCAAGAGCAATGAATACATATTTTCTTTGACCCTTTATAACAAATACAATCTAAAGTCACTGTTTAATATAAATTTATAATCTATTTGGACATTTTTAAGGTATTTTCTGACATTTTTAGAGACACTGTGAGCTAAATTGGTTACCGTAACACATTTTTAAATAAAAAAGTTATTTTTTGTTTTTCTTTGGCAAGCACTTAAATATGCTCAAGGGTAGCTGGTATCATCAAGATGTAATTTATTAAAATAAACATATTTTAATGCAAACGATTCTATCATTACCGTAACATTTAACCATTTTTTTCTCATCAATTTTAATTCAGATTTTGTTCTTTATACATTGTTAAAAACCATTATGTTTGATTATATTCTATTAAATTATACATTTTAAACAAATGTATATTTATTTTTATAAAGTTTATTAAATATTTTAGTGTGGGGAAACCATAAAATTTGTATCTGGACTCATTACAATAATACATTTGTGAATCAAAAATATGTTTAAAAATATAGAAAATATTATTTTAACACAAAACAATGAATTGTGCCTCATTATGGCTATATTGTTCATTCATATAAAAGTGAAATATATTAATGAACATGGTGCAGCTCATAGCAAAAATCCAAGAGCATAGAATACATATTTTCTTCAACCCTTTATAACATATACAGTCTAAAGTCACTGTTTAATATGAATTTATAATCTATTTGAAAAAAATGTAAGGTATTTTCTGACATTTTTAGAGACACTGTGAGCTAAATTCATTACCGTAACAGATTTTTAAATTAAAAAAACGACAAGTTTTTTTTTTCTTTTCTTTGGCAAGCACTTAAATATGCTCAAAGGTAGCTGGTATCACCAACATGTAATTTATTAAAATATAAACATATTTTAATGCAAACAATTCTATCATTACCATAACATTTAACCATTTTTTCTCATACATTTTCATTCAGATTTTGTTCTTTATACATTGTTAAAAACCATTATGTTTGATTATATTCTTTTAAATCATAAATTTTTAAACAAATGTATATTTATTTTTATAAAGTTTATTAAATATTTAAGTGTGGGGAAACCATGAAATTTGTATCTGGACGCATTACGGTAATGAATTTGTGAATCAAAAATATGTAAAAAAAAAAATATAGAAAATATTATTTTAACACAAAACAATGAATTGTGCCTCATTATGGCTATATTGTTCATTCATATAAAAGTGAAATATTTTAATTTCATAAAGTATGTCCTTATAATCTTCACAGACAGAACTTCACAGTCAGAACTTGCGCCTCAGCCAAACATTCTGTTCAGGGCTTACTCTCTTGTAAAACATGGACTTTCTCATAAAACTTTGAATGTGGCTGTTTTGTTGGCCGACTTCCCTAAAATATCAGCTCCCCTCACTGTGTTTTAGGAGCGAGTCCAGCAGAGTGGTTTCTCAGGAAAGCCAGAGCGGCCCTGGCAGTGGCTATAATAAAGAACAAGCCCTCGGGGGTGAGTGGCAGGGAGTACGCTGAGGCTTCGGCCTGCAGGTTGAAGAGCCAGGATGAAAGCTGGAAGGATAAAGCCCAGGGGCTGGAGCGGGAGCTGCTGAGGCTGCGGCAGGAATTACTGATCACCAGAGTGACGTCACACACAAAGAGCACCGCGGAGGCAGCAAGTAGGCCTTTTCTCATCTGTGTAGGGTACTAAATATTAGTCAAATATCAGGCTTTAGGGTGTATTTCAGTAGGGAGAATAACGCTTTGAAGTTCGGCTACATTTTAGGGAGGGGAAAACTAGCATTGCAATTTTCAACCCCTTGACCTTTGATCCAAATATATCTAAATTCAAATTGGGCTCTATGGGTAACCACGAGTCTCCTCTTTACAGACATGCCCACTTTATACTGATAACATGCAGTTTTTTGCATGCAGTTAAACTGTTTTGTCCTCTTGTAGAGAATGGATGGCTGAGACACTAGATTCACAATAAGAGGTTTTCTCAGCAGGAAACAACACAACACCAGTGCTGCCATACAATCATACAAAATACACAAATCTACTAAAAGTCAAAAGTTTCTGAAACCAGATCACAGCATGGATTTTTCTCTCTTGGAGTCTGAATGTGGGATTACTGGTTACTGTCAGCCGCCGTACATGAAGCCACGCCCACTGCCACAAACCTGCCCCGCACTTCACAATAAAAGCCCAATAATGCAATAGTGCAAATGCCATGAAGTTAATTACTTTATTTACAATCATTAACCAGAACATGGAAGATGAAATCTATAAATGGATACAATGGGACATTTTTTTCTTTACAGTATTATTAAATTGCTTAATATCTTGAATGTTAATTCCATGTAAAAATACAAAAAGTACACATCATTTTGCTGAATGTAAGATTCAGAAGTTAATGAGTGAGCTGGCCAAACACAAAGCCCTCAATACTCTGTTGAGCAAGTTTTATTTGCACATTCGTATCCCATACACCGCACAATAGAGGTGGGAATCACCAGAGGCCCCACGATACGATTTTATCGCGATACTTGAGCCACGATACGATATTATTGCGATTTTAAGCATTTTGCAATATGGTGAGTATCGCGATACAATATATTGCGATTTTACTGTTTAAAATTACTTATTTAACTGCAGTTTGTGTCCACAAAATTAAATTAAATCAATAATTGTTTTGTCAAATAAGTCTTTTTATTCCTCCACAATGAGAGTCAAACCCACAGACTGACCAACAAAGTATTCAGTCAAACTGAACTGAACTGATATCAAACATGCAGTGCAACGTTTGCTCCGGTGTGACTTTCATGTTCTGCTCGAGTCTAAAGAACGTGAGACAGACGCTTCCAGTCTTCTGTCACACAATGAGCCGTTATAGTCACATATGAACTGCTGTGTATAGGTTTGATACAGCTGTGTCCGTGAAATAACGTTGCGACGGAGTCACATACCTGGTTCCAGTTTCTTTACCATGTAGCTAAAACCATCGTTTCCACAACGTTGTATGGCCTCAAGTCTTTGCACATGAAGCAAGCAATGGATTGTGTTATTTCCTTTGCGCATTCTGAATTGAGAGGCAGTTTTGTCGGCTGGTTTCTCGGTAGCGCTGATGTAGCGTTAGCTTTGGCGTCATCAGTTAATGCTATCTCAGGATGGTGCCGAGTTAGATGAGCCCGCAAGTCCATTGTATTCCCCGAGTATTTTTATTTTCATGCGGCACTCCTTGCAAACTCCATGTGTCATTTCTATCTCATTCGTCCCTTCCTTGTTAAAAAAAAATCCAAAATAAATCCACACGCTTGACATTAACGCGGACGGGGCTCTCCTCATTTATTATCTCCGGTGCCGCCATCTTTGTTGTACCAACTTCTTCTGTCATGCTGACCATCACCTCTACTGACCTCACCAGAATAATACTCAACAGCACCATCTAGTGGATCAAAAAAAGCAATTGATTTCATTTTAAGTACCAAAGAATTCACTTCATATTTTCCATTAATTATGACAAAAAAGTATCGATACTTGGCGGCCATGAATCGATATTATATCGACACGCAAAATATCGCAATACTATGCTGTATCGATTTTTCCCCCACCTCTACCGCACAATCCCGAATGGCTCTTTTACAATACAACAAAGCCCCATACACTGCTAGACTTATGACTGTTACACTTTTCAGCATTGGCTCTTCAGCAAGACTCAATGCAGCCCTATCTTCCTGCCCTATGCATCACATCAGACCCCACTGATCCACATGTTCCCCTCAATTATGGTGTTATCAGAGTGAGTTCCCACAAGGCCTCTCGTCTTGAATACCAAGTAGGTCGCCGCCTACTTCATGCCCCACCATGCAGGAAACACCAAATTTCATTCACAGTAGTCACATGTTCCTCAAAGACTTCAGGACGTCTTGAACAGAACGATGCTGATCGTCTATTTCTGTTGTCCTGCAGCCACAGAGACCTTCACTGGTAAAACCTGCAGTGGGTGATGATCATCATAACTGGTAAAATATGGAAACATCTTCTCAGTGAAAGTGTGTGTGAAGGTGTGAATGTGTGTGTTAGTGTCAGCATCAAAGAACAACAGCTTTCCTCTGTTCCAGTCCAGATTCACTCTGATCCTCTGGAGCTTCTTCTGCACTACGAGAGCAGTTCCTTTATCTGATGGTGAATGTGATGAGTATTTACCTTCATAGTAATCTATTCTCCATAATCCAGACTCTACGACTCCTCTCCTCTGGACAGACTCTGCTAACACACCCAGATACCACCATTTATTGTCTCGAACCTCGACCTCCCAGCTGTGAGTCCCTGAGTTAAAACCCTCAGAGCCCAGAACAGAGCTAAAATCATCAATCCTCTCTGGATTTTTAGGAAGCTCCAGTTCCTCTCCTGGTATCAGACTGGTCAGATCTTCAGACAGGGTGAGGCCTATACCAGCAGTGTTTAGGTCCAGAATGACAGGACTGTAGGAGACCATGTCCTTCATCTTGTTCCAGATGTTGAAGGCCAGGTTGCCCAGGTGTTTGGCCTGGTCTATCAGAGCTCCTGAGGGCAGCTGTGGATCCTCCAGCAGGGGGCGCTGCTGGACTCTTTCCACTGCAGCCTTGTAGTTCTGCAGGAATGAGACGTGTTCAGCTCTCAGCTGGTCCTCTGTGGCTCTGACTGTGTCTGAAAGAGCTGCTATCTTTCTGCTCAGAGCCTCCATCTTCTCCTTCATCATCTGACTCTTCTGCTCCTCTTCCTCCCACAGTGCAGCCATCCTGGCCTCCTTTTCCTCTTCTAGAAACTGGTGAAGCTTCTTAAACTGCTCCTTAATCTGCGTCTCTGTGTATCGGGCCTGGCCGTGAATGTGGTCTGCTGTTTGATCAAACTTCACTTTAACTTTTTTAAAAACCTTTAACTTCTTCTTTAAAGGCTTCATAGTTTCTTGAAGTTTCTTCTTGTGTTGTTGTGCAGCTTCATCGATGGGTCTGAATCTGTGGTTGGTGTGTTCTTCTGAGTCTATGCAGATGAGACACACTGGCTGCTGATGGTCCAGACAGAAGAGTTTGAGTTTCTCAGAGTGCAGACTGCAGAGAGCCTCTGAAGCTCTCTGATCTCTCTCCTGTAAGAAACTCTCACACAGGTTCTTTAACGCCAGGTTACAAGGTGGTTCACTCATCGAAGATTTCTTACAAAGTGGACACTCTCTGGTTGGTTTCTCCATCCACCAGCTCTGCAGACAGTCTCTACAGAAGCTGTGGCTGCATGACAGGATGACAGGATCTTTATAAATGTCGTGGCAGACAGAACAGCGGAGATCGTCCTGTAATCTGGAAGCCATTTAGTCTCTGAGTGAAGCTGAAAACACAGCAGACAAACAGCTCAGCCACTCCCTGTTCTCTCAAAGTTACTTTACTTTCCTGTAAAACTGTCAGTTCAGTTTGTGGATTCAGCAGCTGGGTGAAGTGGAGCTGTTCCAGTATTCCCAGTAATCTCCTGAAGTTGTCCTCTTTCAGTCAAAGTGGAGGTTTTAGTCTGAAGCTGAATCTTATCGTCCGTCTCTCAGAGTGTGTGTGTTTTTGTCTCAGTGAGGCAGAATAACAGCCTGTTTCCTGGTTTGTCTCAGGTGAGTCAGCTGAGGGGCGGAGCTTGAACACATTTGTTTAACAAATTGAGTCTCATTCCAAACTGGTGATTAACTCTGAGCTGCTCTGAATGAAAATAAGTTCTGTGTTTCCCCACGAGTCTCTTTACTGACATGCTGTAACCTGCAGTAGTGTCCTCTTGTATGTGAATCTTTGTGCATCCTGGGGTCCCTGACCATTACATTACATTACATGTCGTTTAGCTGACGCTTTTGTCCAAAGCGACTTACAATAAGTGCATTCAACCTGAGGGTACTAGACTTAGACCACAGGAATCAAGTAAGTACATAACTTTAAGTGCCAACTGTAATCACTACGGGAGTGCTTTATGTTAAAGATGAAAAGAAGAGAAAAGAAGAAGAGCATTTTTTATTTTTTAAATATATGTTAGGTGACCAAGACTTAACCGAGGTATTCTTGGAAGAGATAGGTCTTCAGCCTGCGGTGGAAGATGTACAGGCTGTCTGAGGTCCTGATGTCGGTGGGGAGCTTGTAGAACCTGATAATGTAATAAATTCCCGTTAATGTAATAACCCCGTTAATGTAATAAAAATCTGCACTTGAGTCCAGTGAAAATGTAATAAAACCTGATAATGTAATAACTTCCCGATAATGTAATAAAGTGCATTTCCCAATAATGTAATAAAGTATTACATTAATGGGAGGTTATTACATTATCAGGTTAGCCTTCATTTCTCAAGTCCTGATGATGTAATAACTTCCCGATAATGTAATAAAGTGCAGCAGACCACCCATTACTTGAGTTCAAGTGGTGATACTGTGTAGGCAACTCTAGCTCAAGAGCTCTAGCGCCACCAACAGGTCAAAGTTGAATGTTTATTAACTTTTGATCCGTCCATCCGTTTTTCACAAACGAGGTATCCATGACACACAAATGCATTCCACAGCTTCTTGAAGTCTAAAGGTGCTTGGCCGTGACAACCAATCAAACTTAATGGCTAAGTCGCCAACCAGGAAGTTAGCCCATTTCTCAGCAACCCTTTAACATATCTTAACCAAACTTGGTACATAGAGTCATGACATCATCCTGGGAACACCTAAACAATTTGGTGAACTTTGACATCTAGGGGGCGGTGCAATATCGAAAATATGTTTTAACTCCTATATCTTCACATAAGTGGATTGCAAACTTATTTTTCAATGTCTGGTGATATTGCCAGACCTCTCGAAATAGCTCTAAAACTATTTTGCACATCAGAATTTGGCTGCCATTCTGATCTTTGAGCATCCTGGTGTTAAACTTTAACTCTTATTGACATTAAACCGGCTTAGAACCTAGGAAAAAAAACTGGTCTCAACCAGCCTTGGTGCCATCCACTATACATGCCCCTTCATCATTGCTTGCAGCCTTTATACGTTTTTGGAATGGATTATTTTGTATTTCAAACTATATGTAATTACTTGTGCCTAGTGCTTTCAGAACATTTTCACATAATCAACAGCAATATTAGGCTACAAAGCACTGCTCAAACAGTGCAGTAACACTTTACTTTTTACTAAGTACATAGGTTGGATACATTGTATTAGGGACCCTGTAAAATAAAGTGTTACCAACTGTGTTCTGAGCTCGTTAAATATCACTGGCAAATTGCAGTGGACTCCAAATGCAACAATTTTGTATTTGTTTATTTGTTTAATTTCAACACACAACAAAAGTAACCTATATCCAGAAAAGCCAGTACTATATAGTGTTACCAACAGTGCTCTGAACTTTTTAAATATCACTGGCAAATGGCAGTGGACTCCAAATGCAACAATTTTGTATTTGTTCAGTTATTTTCAACACACAACAAAAGCAACCTATCCAGAAAAGCAACCTCATTTTAGAGCCACCATTTTAGAACTTCTTTATGCTTGATGTCTTCATCATGGCTATTTTGAACATGGATTTGAACTTTCTTTTGGCATCCATATACTGAACTGGTGTATAATCCATAAACCAATAGCAAATAGACAATGTATTATCGTTATTGAATGTGAATATTATATGAAATAACTTCACTAACCAAAGCCTCATTTGCCCTCCATGTTTTAGTAGATAGACTAATTGAAGTAAATATAGAATATAAAATACATTTATAATAAAACAAGGGACTTTATACACTGGACAGCTATTGATGAGCCTTTGGTACCAGCATGTAGTTAGAAAAACTATGTAGGTAATGCAATACTTGTAATGTAATACTATATTTTTGATTATTCGTATTAGTAGTAATAATATATTACTGGCGATGATTAAAGACAATAATAGTAGTAATAATAATAACAACTAGAAACAACTAGAGTGGATGCCATATACTGGCTAAAATGTTGCTATGTTGCTGAGCTCACTGAGCTAGCTGCTTAATTTGAAACACATGCATCAAGGACATATAAGGAGAGACCTTTGACCTTCATCATCAAATCAATTAATCTTTAAGTCCCTACAAACACTCATACCAAATTTGAAGCACTTGCACCAATGCATTCTAGAGATACTGTACTCAAGAATATCATGGCTGTCAGAGAGCCACATAGTTTTGAATTTGAAAAAGCTGTTTGACACATTTGTTCAACTTGGTCCGAAGATCATATGCCAAGTTTCATGAAGATTGGACAGAATATGTGGCCCCCTAGAGGTCAAAGGTCACCAGATGTTTTGGGTGTCCCCAGGATGATGTCATGAGTCATATGATGATGTCATGATGTCATATGTACCAAGTTTGGTTAAGATATGCTAAAGGGCTACTGAGAAATGGGCTTATTTCCTGTTTGGCGACCTCACCATCAAGTTTGATTGGCTGTCACAGCCAAACGCTTTGAATTTCAAGAAGATGTTGAATGCATTTGTGTGTCATGGTTCGGAAGATCATCTGGGCCAAGATTAGAGAAAATAAGACAAAATTTGTGATAAGAGAGGCTTTTTAAAGGTTTCTGATCAAATCAAAGATGGCGGAAAATCCAATATGGCCGAAAACCCCCATTGAGGATGCATTGAGTTCGGATTGGCCCAAGGGTTCCAGTGATACCTCGTTTGTGAAAAACAGATGAACGGGTCAAAAGTTAATAAACATTAAACTTTGACCTGTTGGTGGCGCTAGAGCTCTTGAGCTCGTGTTGCCTACACAGTATCACCACTTGAACCCAAGTGATGGGTGGTCTACTGCACTTTTACATTATCGGGAAGTTATTACATTATCAGGACTTGCGAAATGAAGGCTAACCTGATAATGTAATAACCTCCCATTAATGTAATACTTTATTACATTATTGGTTAAAAGTGTATTACATTATTGGGAAATGCACTTTATTACATTATCGGGAAGTTATTACATTATCAGGTTCTACACTCCTCTTTACAGACATGCCCACTTTATGCTGATAACATGCAGTTTTTTGCATGCAGTAATACTGTTTTGTCCTCTTGTAGAGGATGGATGGCTGACACACTAGATTCACAATAAGAGTCTTTCTCAGCAGGAAACAACACAACACAAGTGCTGCCATGCAATCACACAAAATACACAAATCTACTAAAAGTTTCTGAAACCAAATCACAGCATGGATTTTTCTCTCTTGGAGTCTGAATGTGGGATTATTGGTTACTGTCAGTCACCATACATTAAGCCACGCCCACTGCCACAAACCTGCCCAACCCTTCACAATAAAAGCCCATGTACGTCAGTTACTAAATATTCGTAAAATATCAGGCATTTAAGGTGTATTTACAGTAGGGAGAATAACACTTCGAAGTTAGGCTACATTTTAGGGAGGGGAAAACTAGCACCACAATTTTCAACCCCTTGACCTGTGATCCAAAGATATCTAAATTAAAATTGGGCTCTATGGGTAACCATGAGTCTCCTCTTTACAGACATGCCCACTTTATGCTGATAACATGCAGTTTTTTGCATGCAGTTAAACTGTTTTGTCCTCTTGTAGAGGATGGATGGCTGACTCTAGGGTTGTCACGATACTAAAATTTTCAACTCGATACCGATACTCAGGAAAATATTCGATACTCGATACCATTTTCGATACCACCAGGATAAAAACAAAGACCCCAAAATTTAACAGATATCTTTTTATTAACAAGAAAAATGCAACATGTAAAAATTAACAGAACAGAATATTTTCTCTTAGGTTATTAAGTTTACTGATATACTGTATGTTTTATGTGGTAATTATGTTTGATGTTTGTTTGTGTCTAGTTTTAGTTTTAATGTTATTTAATGTGTTAAAGTTCTTATTTATCATTGTTGTTTTATTTATTTATTTAGGTTGGTTTTGTGATTTTGTTGTTGTTGTTCTTTTTCTTTCTTTCTTTTTCTTTTTTACTGTGTTTGTCCATTGGTGACTTATGTTGTGTTTTGTTTAAATTAATAATAAAAAATAAAAATAAATTTAAAAAATGAAGGGAACCACAGGTTAAATATTTATAATAAAAAACAGTTGTGCAAAAAGAAACTGCAACTATGATGACAAGCTTCAGATACTCGATACTTTTGAAAATTAATATTGTATCCGGATACAACGTTTTAGTATCGATACTTTTGACAATGGAGGGTAAAACTAGCATCACAATTTTCAACCCCTTGACCTTTGATCCAAATATATCTAAATTAAAATTGGGCTCTATGGGTAACCATGAGTCTCCTCTTTACAGACATGCCCACTTTATGCTGATAACATGCGGTTTTTTGCATGCAATTAAACTGTTTTGTCCTCTTGTAGAGGATGGATGGCTGAGACACTCGATTCACAATAAGAGGCTTTCTCAGCAGGAATCAACACAACACAAGTGCTGCCATGCAATCACACAAAATACACAAATCTACTAAAAGTTTCTGAAACCAAATCACAGCATTGATTCTTCTCTCTTGGAGTCTGAATGTGGGATTATTGGTTACTGCCAGCCACCATACACTGCCACAAACCTGCCCCACCCTTCACAATAAAAACCCAATAATGCAACACTGCCAATGCCATAAAGTGAATTACTTTATTTACAATTATTAACCAGAACATGGAAGATGAAATCTTTAAATGGACACAATGGGACTTTTTTTTTCTTTACAGTATTGTTAAATTGCTTAATATCTTGAATGTTCATTCTATGTAAAAATACAAAAAATACACATCATATTGCTGAATGTAAGGTTAAGGAAACTTTTTGTTTTCTTACAGTAAAAACTTAAAAAAGTTTGACAGCAAAAGTAGTCAAACACTGTTGAATTGAAGTGAAAAGTCTACAGAATTATTTATTTTTTTATAAAGATATTAACTGTATCTTTTCTGTATCATGAAATAAATTATCTGTAAAATAACTTGACAGTAATTATTTATATAACACCCCCTCAAACACCAATAAAGGAAAAAAACAATCAATGAGAATGAGTTTTACAGAGAAGATATGATCAATAATCAAACAGGAAACCACAGGAAACCACGCCTGCCAGTCACAGAGTGATTGACAGCTCTTCGATCTGATGTTACATCATCATGACATCATCAAGGCATAATTTCCTCACACTGACGGAGAAATAAACATCACAAGGACAAAATAGTCACTAGGGCTGCAACGATTCGTCGACGTTGTCGACAAAAATCGATAATAGAAATAGTCGACAATGAATTCCATTGTCAAAAGTTTGCATTGCATTTTAGCCTGGATACGGCCAATAAAAAAATGACTTGCAAGGTTTGCAAAGCAGACCTGCGTATCACGGCAGCACCTCGGCGATGCACGAGCATTTAAATAGAAAGCACGTCGGGCAGTTGAACCAAACGGAGTCTGACTCGCCTCGGTAAGATTCAAGTTACATTCAGCCGATACGTTTTGTTTATAAGCGCATTTTTTGGCTTTAAAAGAGAGCTTTAACGTTATGTCTGACGAACGTATTTTAAATTAAATGCATGCAGTCTGAAGCAGAGAGCCAGCATGGAGCCTTTCTGCAGAAGAAGCAGATGTGCAACAGCAACAGGCTCCTCACTGAGTCAGTACTGGTGCTGGTCTGTGATATGAGGTTCCAACAGGTGAGCCCAGTTCAACCCAGACTACATCCAGAACCCAGAACCAGTTCCACCCACTTGATGGAGCAGAAATACAGTTTTAGAAAACACATTTTCCTGTCCAGAAAAAATGGACAGAGGTTTATTTATTTTTTGTATGAATCAGCAGCTGAATTGTTGAATAAAAGATGCATTTTTCATTTAAGTACCCATCTTTCTTGTGTTTATTATCATTTGCCACATATTTAAAGCAACTTCATGCTAAATTTAAGAAAAAATTAATAATTATCCGATTAGTCGACTAATCGTTTCAATAGTCGGTGACTAGTCGACTATTAAAATAGTCGACTAGTTGCAGCCCTAGTAGTCACCCTCCTCAAAGACTTCAGGACGTCTTGAAAAGAACGATGCTTCTGTTGTCCTGAAGCCACAGAGACCTCCACTGGTAAAACCTGCAGTGGGAGATTGTTCCAATTGGTAAAATATGGAAACATCCTCTCAGTGAAAGTGTGTGTGAAGGTGTGTATGTGTGTGTTAGTGTCAGCATCAGAGAACGACAGCTTTCCTCTGTTCCAGTCCAGATTCACTCTGATCCTCTGGAGCTTCTTCTGCACTACGAGAACAGTGAATCCATCTGATGGTGACCCTGATAAGTATTGATCTAAATGGAAACCTATTCTCCATAATCCAGACCGTATGTCTCCTTTCCTCTGGACAGACTCTGGTAACACACCCAGTTCCCAGCTTATATTGTCTCCAACCTCGACCTCCCAGCTGTGAGTCCCTGAGTTAAAGCCCTCAGAGCCCAGAACAGACCAGTTATAACCACCAATCCTCTCTGGATTATCAGGAAGCTGCTGGATCTCTCCTCCGCTGAGACTGGTCAGATCTTCAGACAGGATGAGGTTTTTACCAGCAGTGTTTGGGTCTAGAACAACAGGACTGTAGGAGACCATGTCCTTCATCTCTTTCCAGATGTTGAAGGCCAGGTTGCCCAGGTGTTTGGCCTGGTCTATCAGAGCTCCTGAGGGCAGCTGTGGATCCTCCAGCAGGAGGCGCTGCTGGACTCTTTCCACTGCAGCCTTGTAGTTGTGCAGGAATGAGACGTGTTCAGCTCTCAGCTGGTCCTCTGTGGCTCTGACTGTGTCTGAAAGAGCTGCTATCTCTCTGCTCAGAGCCTCCATCTTCTCCTTCATCACCTGACTCTTCTGCTCCTCTTCCTCCCTCAGTGCAGCCATCCTGGCCTCCTCTTCCTCTTCTAGAAACTGGTGAAGCTTCTTAAACTGCTCCTTAATCTGCGTCTCTGTGCTTCGGGCCTGGACCTGAATGTGTCCTGCTGTTTGATCAAACTTCACTTTAACTTCTTTAAAAACCTCTAACTTCTTCTTTAAAGGCTCCAGAGTTTCCTGAAGTTCCTTCTTGTGTTGTTGTGCAGCTTCATCGATGGATATGAATATGTGGTTGGTGTGTTTTTCTGAGTCTATGCAGACGAGACACACTGGCTGCTGATGGTCCAGACAGAAGAGTTTGAGTTTCTCAGAGTGCAGACTGCAGAGAGGCTCTGAAGCTCTCTGATCTCTCTCCTGTAAGAAACTCTCACACAGCTTCTTTAACACCAGGTTACAAGGTGGCTCACTCATCGAAGATTTCTTACAAACTGGACACTCTCTGGTTGGTTTCTCCATCCACCAGTTCTTTAAACAGTCTTTACAGAAGCTGTGGCTGCATGACAGGATGACAGGATCTTTAAAGATGTCGTGGCAGACAGAACAGCAGAGATCGTCCTCTAATCTGGAAGCCATTTAGTCTCTGAGTGAAGCTGAAAACACAGCAGACAAACAGCTCAGCCACTCCCTGTTCTCTCAAAGTTACTTTCACTTTCCTGTAAAACTGTCGTTCAGTTTGTGGATTCAGCAGCTGGGTGAAGTGGAGCTGTTCCAGTATTCCCAGTAATCTCCTGAAGTTGTCCTCTTTCAGTCAAAGTGGAGGTTTTAGTCCGAAGCTGAATCTTATCGTCCGTCTCTGAGTGTGTGTGTCTCTTCGTCTCAGTGAGGCAGAATAACATCCTGTTACCTGTTTCGTCTCAGGTGACTCAGCTGAGGGGCGGAACTTGAACACATTTGTTTAACAAATTGAGTCTCATCCCAACCTGGTGAATAACTCTGAGCTGCAGATCTCTGAATGAAAACAAGTTCTGTGTTTCCCACGAGTCTCTTTACTGACATGCTGTAACCTGCAGTAGATGTGTTGTTGTGTCCTCTTGTGTGTGAATCTTTGTGCATCCTGGGGTCCCTAAACAGTCTGTGAGCTGCATAAATGGGGTCTGAGTGTAAAGCTGAGACTCTTGTGGATTCAATGAGCCCAATGTTCTTCATGTGTGATGATGTTAGTGGGTGAAACTTGAGCTCAGTGTATAAAATGAGCTGCTGTGACCTCTAGGATAATCACAGCCTCATGAAACTTTACAACAACAAACTACAGACCTGGAGCATTCAGACTAGAGACCTGGAGCATTCAGACTAGAGACCTGGAGCATCCTGACTAGAGACCTGGAGCATTCAGATTAGAGACCTGGAGCATCCTGACTAGAGACCTGGAGCATTCAGACTAGAGACCTGGAGCATTCAGACTAGAGACCTGGAGCATTCAGATTAGAGACCTGGAGCATCCTGACTAGAGACCTGGAGCATTCAGACTAGAGACCTGGAGCATTCAGACTAGAGACCTGGAGCATCCTGACTAGAGACCTGGAGCATTCAGACAAGAGACCTGGAGCATTCAGACAAGAGACCTGCAGCATCCAGACTAGAGACCTGGAGCATTCAGACTAGAGACCTGGAGCATTCAGAGGATGGATGGCTGACACACTAGATTCACAATAAGAGGCTTTCTCAGCAGGCAACACAACACAAGTGCTGCCATATAATCAGCAAAAAATACACAAATCTTCTAAATGTCAAAAGTTTCTGAAACCAGATCACAGCATGGATTTTTCTCTCTTGGAGTCTGAATGTGGGATTACTGGTTACTGTCAGCTGCCGTACATGAAGCCACGCCCACTGCCACAAACCTGCCCCACCCTTCACAATAAAAACCCAATAATGCAACACTGCCAATGCCATAAAGTTAATTACTTTATTTACAATCATTAACCAGAACATGGAAGATGAAATCTATAAATGGATACAATGGGACAGTTTTTTCTTTACAGTATTATTAAATTGCTTAGTATCTTGAATGTTAATTCTATGTAAAAATACAAAAAATACACATATTGCTGAATGTAAGATTAAGGAAACTTTTTTTTTTTTTTTTTTTACAGTAAAAACTTAAATTTAACATTAAAAAATCTGAAGAAAACTTAAGAAAGTTTGGCAGCAAAAGTTGTCACACTTACTGTTGTATTAAAGTAAAACATTTTTTTAGTTATTCTACAGAATTATTTATTTTTTAATACAGATATTAACTGTATATTATCTTTATTCTTAAATAAATTATCTGTAAAATAACTTGACAGTAATTATTTATATAACACCCCCTCAAACACCAATAAAGTAAAAAAAACAATCAATGAGAATGAAGTTTTACAGAGAAGATTTGATCAATAATCAAACAGGAAACCACAGAGACGCCTGCCAGTCACAGAGTGATTGACAGCTCTTTGATCTGATATTACATCATCATGACATCATCATGACATCATTTCGTCACACTGACGGAGAAACAAACATGACAAGGACAACATAGTCACATGTTCCTCAAAGACTTCAGGACGTCTTGAACAGAACGATGCTGATCGTCTATTTCTGTTGTCCTGCAGCCACAGAGACCTTCACTGGTAAAACCTGAAGTGATTTATTGTTCCCATCCATATTGTAAAAATATGGAAACATCCTCTCAGTGAAAATGTGTCTGAAGGTGTGTATGTGTTTGTTAGTGTCAGCATCAGAGAACGACAGCTTTCCTCTGTTCCAGTCCAGATTCACTCTGATCTTCTGGAACTCCTCCTGCACATCAAGAGCATTGTCTCCATCTGATTGTGACCATGATGAGTATTCATCTATACAGAACCGTATTCTCCATAATCCAGACCGTATGTTTCCTCTCCTCTGGACAGATTCTGCTAACACACCCAGTTCCCAGCATATATTGTCTCCAACCTCGACCTCCCAGCTGTGAGTCCCTGAGTTAAAGCCATCAGAGCCCAGAACAGAGCAGGAATCATCAATCCTCTCTGGATTATCAGGAAGCTGCTCTTCCTCTCCTCCTGGTCTCAGAAACTCCTGTTCCTCTCCTACTCTCAGACTGGTCAGATCTCCAGACAGGATGAGGACTGTACCAGCAGTGTTTGGGTCCAGAACAACAGGACTGTAGGAGACCATGTCCTTCATCTTGTTCCAGATGTTGAAGGCCAGGTTGCCCAGGTGTTTGGCCTGGTCTATCAGAGCTCCTGAGGGCAGCTGTGGATCCTCCAGCAGGGGGCGCTGCTGGACTCTTTCCACTGCAGCCTTGTAGTTGTGCAGGAATGAGACGTGTTCAGCTCTCAGCTCGTCCTCTGTGGCTCTGACTGTGTCTGAAAGAGCTGCTATCTCTCTGCTCAGAGCCTCCATCTTCTCCTTCATCATCTGACTCTTCTGCTCCTCTTCCTCCCTCAGTGCAGCCATCCTGGCCTCCTCTTCCTCTTCTAGAAACTGGTGAAGCTTCTTAAACTGCTCCTTAATCTGCGTCTCTGTGCGTTGGGCCTGGACCTGAATGTGTTCTGCTGTTTGATCAAACTTCACTTTAACTTCTTTAAGAACCTTTAACTTCTTCTTTAAAGGCTCCAGAGTTTCCTGAAGTTCCTTCTTGAGTTGTTGTGCAGCTTCATTGATGGATCTGAATCTGTGGTTGGTGTGTTTTTCTGTGTCTCTGCAGACGAGACACACTGGCTGCTGATGGTCCAGACAGAAGAGTTTGAGTTTCTCAGAATGCAGACTGCAGAGAGGCTCTGAAGCTCTCTGATCTCTCTCCTGTAAGAAACTCTCACACAGCTTCTTTAACACCAGGTTACAAGGTGGACGACCCTTAGATCTTCTCTGACAATCTGGACACTCTCTGGTTTGTTTCTCCGTCCACCAGCTCTGCAGACAGTCTTTACAGAAGCTGTGGCTGCATGACAGGATGACAGGATCTTTAAAGATGTCGTGGCAGACAGAACAGCAGAGATCGTCCTCTAATCTGGAAGCCATTTAGTCTCTGAGTGAAGCTGAAAACACAGCAGACAAACAGCTCAGCCACTCCCTGTTCTCTCAAAGTTACTTTACTTTCCTGTAAAACTGTCGTTCAGTTTGTGGATTCAGCAGCTGGGTGAAGTGGAGCTGTTCCAGTATTCCCAGTAATCTCCTGAAGTTGTCCTCTTTCAGTCAAAGTGGAGGTTTTAGTCTGAAGCTGAATCTTATCGTCCGTCTCTCAGAGTGTGTGTGTCTCTTTGTCTCAGTGAGGCAAAATAACAACCTGTTACCTGGTTTGTCTAAGGTGAGTCAGCTGAGGGGCGGAGCTTGAACATAGTTTTAGACCCAACATTTATCAGGTTGGGTCTCATTCCAAACTGGTGAATAACTCTGAGCTGCAGATCTCTGAATGAAAACAAGTTCTGTGTTTTTCCACGACTCTCTTTACAGACATGCTGTAACATGCAGTAAAATGTGTTATTGTGTCCTCTTGCATGTAAATCTTTGTGCATCCTGGAGACCTGGAGCATTCAGACTAGAGACCTGGAGCATTCAGACTAGAGACCTGGAGCATCCAGACTAGAGACCTGGAGCATTCAGATTAGAGACCTGGAGCATCCAGACTAGAGACCTGGAGCATTCAGACTAGAGACCTGGAGCATTCAGAGGATGGATGGCTGACACACTAGATTCACTATAAGTAGGTTTCTCAGCAGGCAACATAACACAAGTGCTGCCATATAATTGTTTTTGAAACCAAAACACAGCATGGATTGTTCTATGGTGTTCCTCGAGGCCTTGGTGTCTTCTTGTCATATTTTGGCGGATTTCTGTCCATTTTTGATCAATTCTTGACAAAAAAAGGGGAAAATTTAGCACCAAATGTGTGGAACAAAAGGTATCAACCCAATGGTTGCTGCATCAAATTATGAAACACAATTGAACATGAGAATGGACTTCATACACTCAAATCATAAACCGTTATTACACTTTGAGTAATAACTTCATTTTTATTAGAGATTTAAGACCAGGACAACTTGACTCACAGTGCTGAGCTCCATCTCAGATTAATCTTTAAGGTTCTCAGCTTTTAGATGATGTACACCACTTCTATGTGGCATTTATTGTTCACCTGCTATCTCCCCCTAAAAACCCACAGCCCACGACCAAAAAAACTATAAAACAGGATGGATGAAGTCCCTAAAATCACATCTGTGAGCTTCTAAAATCAAAATGATTGCTGTTGCAACTAATAATTCTATGAACAGGTGGACCTGGGTTGTTATTTTCTCAGGCTGCAGCCCTAAATGTCTCCTCTCAGTCACACAGGTTTTAGATTTAAGAGGACGGGCGTTTTCCCCCGAAACATATACTGTCATAAAGACAACACTATTTTATAACTGTGTGTCTTTTATACGGAGTGGAGTGTTGTTTCAAAATGAAATATATATATAGACATATTTATGACACATAAAGTATATCATATGAATGAAAAACAGAGCCGGTCTACTGCTAAAGAAGCATCTTTTAAACCAGGCATGAAGCTGAAAAGATAAAAGATGAACAACTGGGGAGAGAGGAACCTCTAAACACAGTGCTGCAGATGTAGAAAGATACAGAAGTAAATACAAATTGTGTATTGTAATATAAAATTAAACTCCGTACTGTTTTGTCATGGTAATACTAGCCAAAGTATGAAAGGTGTTTTATCTTTCATAAGAGGATGTAAGCTTAGGTTCTGGGACACTGTGATGGAAGTTCACTATTTTGTGACATTGTATTGACAAAATGATGCATCAATTAATCAGACAAATGCAAATAATTGTTGGCTTCAGCTTTAAAAATAAAGCTGCTCTAATGAGGTTAACCTTGGGGTCAAAAACCACAGAACCTTCCAAAAAAGCTGCTTCACAACAGCTCTTTTGTTCTTTTTGAGAGCCAGTTGACAGAACTACTCTAGTGTCTGTTTGGGGGCTTATCCAGATGGCTCCACATTTGTTATGGTCACTCAGATTTATATTCATATCTAAACACATCAACAAAATATGGTTTTGCTGTAGCACAAAGCGTTCAGAAGATATGACCCTCTCTTGTACTCCAAAGCCTGCCCACAGGCTTTGAGCAAACATTCAGGCCCAGCTGGTGCAAAACTGTGTGGAACATTAAAAATCTGAAAACCTTTTCCAGCTTTATCCAGACATGTTGTGAACTAGCATTACTGTATCCCAAATCGGACACCGTTCGGCTAAGATTCTATCAAAATTTCACATTAACTACTAATATAAATGATAATGTTACGCTTCCAGTTAATTAAATGGTGTAATACTAAAGTCTAACTTCTTATCTTTAGTAATGTTGTCTCTTCTTTTGGTTATTTTGTGTCTTTTTTTTAGTCGTGTTGTGTCTTTTTTTGGTCATTTTGTGTCTTTTTTTGGTGATGATTTCAGTCCTGGAGAAGTCCCATGTTGCATTGCGACACTCCCACATGTATTCTGATGCATTTCATTGGCCAAGAGACCGAAAATAGGTGGAAAAAACTACAAATACTACAAAACGACGTATCTGCTTTCCCGGCTTTAATGGTAGCATAACGCAACAGCGTCCCAAGTTTTAATGGTAGAAATGCGATATTGCTTTCCCGCCTTAAATGGGTTAACACAAATGGGCAGAATCCAGGAAAAACATAATTTTATTTCTTGACCGTGACGTTTCAAAGTTACACACAGAACTTTCAAATGCGTTTTTATTGCACCATTGTCCGGCCAATTTGCAACTCATTCAACACTGCAAATGTAAAGTAGATTGGATGAACAGTTCTTAAAATATCCCCCAAAAAAACCCACTCACTCACACAGATTTCTTGCTTTATAGTCCAATTTATCTTTAAATTGTGTACTATGTTGTGTCATGATGCATGGTGCTATGATATATTATTTCACTCCTACAATAAACCAGTTTAGTGGGATGAAATGGTGACTCTCCTGTTTGCACAATTCACACTGACGGGTTGAAAAGGAGCCGACAGCATCCATGAGCATTATGTATGTAATCATGAGCAGCCTGGCGTGATAACCTCAGGACAGCACGCTCAGTGTCAGGACGCCCCCGTCCTTGAGATATCCTCCGCTCAGACAAAGGCATCACACAAAGACACACTGTGCTTGTATATCTTTAGAAAATTGTCTGCACTTTTTTTTTGACACCAGCTCACCTTTCAGCAGATGCTCTTGTCTGTAGGAACAGCTTCTCTGCAAGGATTAATTATTCTCAAACTTTTCCTCTGAGGAGGTGGAAGAAGTACAAAGTAAAAAATGCTGATATCACACTGGGAGATGGGAAAAAGTATTCAGTAGTCAACTTTTGAACAACTCTTATACCAAAACATTTTGGTATCTACATTGTCTGAAATGTAAATAAAACCAGAATGCATCAAGTTTAGAATGGGTACATACAGTCCTGTCCACCCTTTTTTTTTTTTTTCAATTTCTTGTTCATTTTAAGGTCTGCTACAACTAAAGGTACATTTCTTTGGACTAGGGCTGGGCGATATATCGATTTAAAAAATATATCGATATATTTTTAAATGTGATATGGAATTAGGCCATATCGCATATATCGATGTAGTTACATTTTTTCTCTTTCTTTGCATGTAAATGCTGCCCTTACTAGAGTTCACATATTTAGTTATTTTGTAATGTTGGTTATTCTTTTCTCATATAAAAAAAAAAGGCCTATTTTATTTCATACACTTTTTTTATTTAAGTGTGCACTTTATGGACCTTTGATTTTTTTAAAAAGGTACCCCTGTTGTTATACAGTATTTATGTTCACTTAAGTAAACAGTTTAAATAAAACTACTTGTGACATGTCATATTTGACTTTGACTGAACATTTGCTCTCACTTTGCGATAAAAATATCAGGATATATATCGATATTCGGCCGAAATATATTAGGATATGACTTTTGGTCCATATCGCCCAGCTTTAGTTTGGACAAATATAATGATAACAATGAAAATAGCTGATAAGAGTTTAATTAAAGAGTTGATATTTAGACATTTTCCATGGTTACCTAGATAATAACCAAAATCATTTTCAAGAAAACCATGGAAAATGGATAGATATAGCTGTTGAATAAACAATGAACAATAAACTGAAGAAAACAAGGGTGGTCTAATAATTTGTTTCCATGACTGTATATTTCCAATTAGCAAAAGTTTCTAGTATCTTTTTTGTACTGAATTCAAGTGATTATAGACCACAAAGGAAACTTTTTTGGAATTGGTGTTGTACTTAGTCAGTTCCAGTGGTAGAAAATTGTTTTGGCTCTATATCCAGAAGTATATCCAGATATATGCAGATGTGCATTTAGGTCATCTCTACTATGTGGTTTAGGTAAAACAAGACTTTTTTTTCCACCAGGTCATGATGACCCAATGGACAACGCTTCTCTGGATCTGTTTGGTCCTGCTAGTGAGGCTTACAGCTCGGGCTCAGAGACTCCTGAACTCCTGCTGGAGGACCCCCAACCGCCCATCCCATTTCTCGAACCACCAGTTCCCTCCATTCACCACAGGAGTCCCGTTGGGATGCCTCCTCACGTGCAGTTCCTCCAGTCGATGTGCGCCCTACACCGAGTGGAAGGGAACCACAAAGGCCTGGAGTCCCTGTGGTTCGGCCCTGATGGGGACGCAGGGTCGGTGTTGGTGGACTCCGTGTGCCAGCTCCTGGACTTGGTGGTGGCGGCGTGCAGGGATCCTCCTCCGATGGGTCCTGTGGATATGGTCCTGCAGGCCTGCCAGGTCACAACCCGAGCCATTGACCTGTTCTGCTCCAAGGTAATTATAGTTAACGAAAACTAGTGTTAGAGTTCGTTTTGTGCAGAACAGATGAGAGGAGACTAAAATCCTTTTGACTATTTATTTAAGACAGTAATGAAAGAGTAAAATTATGTACATGGACCTTCTCTGTTCAGAAATCACAGGCTGCTAAGCAGTTAGCTGTAACCACCTCCCAGAAAAGGATGCCTAACTTACTTTTACACAGAGTTTTATAATATGAATGTGCGACTATCTGATTGGTCAAAACTGTTGGGGCAGCACCACGGTTTAGTCTCGGCCCGCCCATTACGTTGGCACGCAGGCTATAGTCCTAGCCTCTTGGTGCTTCAGCTTCCGGTCAGCGCCCTGTGGAAGGAAAAAAGCTAACAGCACACTTTGTATCTTGTCTAGTGTTCGTCAGTATCTATCTCCACCTGGTCAGTATCTATCTCCACCTGGTCAGTATCTATCTCCACCTGGTCAGTATCTATCTCCACCTGGTTAGTATCTATCTCCACCTGGTCAGTATCTATCTCCACCTGGTCAGTATCTATCTCCACCTGGTCAGTATCTATCTCCACCTGGTTAGTATCTATCTCCACCTGGTTAGTATCTATCTCCACCTGGTCAGTATCTATCTCCACCTGGTCAGTATCTATCTCCACCTGGTTAGTATCTATCTCCACCTGGTCAGTATCTATCTCCACCTGGTCAGTATCTATCTCCACCTGGTCAGTATCTATCTCCACCTGGTCAGTATCTATCTCCACCTGGTCAGTATCTATCTCCACCTGGTCAGTATCTATCTCCACCTGGGCCCGTGGCCTTGAATTGGAGCACAAAGATTGCTTCAGTTTTTTATCTGCTTGCCCTCAAATTATGTGGCGATGTGCAAAGTGTTATCAGTATGTCTTTTCTTTCGATACTCCTTATTTCTGTGTGCTGTGCCTGGCATATAAATGTGTTTTATAAATGTGTCTAAGCAGCATTTTTGCTAAAAGTCATAATTTGATTATTGCTACTTTGTATTAATCCCTAACACTAGAATTGAAAAACATTTTTGTTAACTGAAATAAAAATATATATATAAATATATATATTTTTTTTTTTTTATATTTTTTATTGCATTTTCCTACATAGACAAAAACAACAAACAACACTCTGTGGCCACAGAAAACAAATATCGGTAACGCTTTATAATAATGTCCTTAATAACCATTAATTAACAAGTAACAAGGCATTGTTCTCGCTTTAGATCCGGTAGTTGGTAGTAGATTCTATCTCTAACATTTTTATATTAAAGTTACTTAAACAACTGCCTCAAAATCAAGGACACATTTATATTTAATACATTTTATCAAATATATTAAGTAAAATGAAATGACTGCTAAATAATTTATTACAGTGTAGCCCATTACAAAAAAACTAAAACTAACACTAAAAACTAAACTATAACTAAGCATTAAAAAAACTATAAAAAAAAAAAACTAAAACTGGCAAACTCACTCTAAAAACTAATTAAAACTAACTGAATTTGAAAACAAAAATTCACAACGAAATTAAAACTAAAACTAATGAAAAATCCAAAACTGTTATAACCAGGCTGGGAATTTCACGATGGCCACGACGGCCATGGCAACTTGTTAACGTTACATTTTTGCGTCATGAAAACTAGCGATAGCTAGCTAGTTGGGATAGCGCTAACGTCCTCCCTACCTCAGGGACAAGGGCTCCACATTTAGCTGATGTAAACTTCACCTCAGCAGGTTCCTTTTTATGGCAGGAGGAGGCATTTCTCTTTCCTTACTCTTAGATGAACTCAGGAAGGAGATTCATTTTGCCATCTTTTCAAAATATCTGCATTTGCCATCTTTTCAAAACAGGGTCATTTGTCATTTTCCAAAAAGGTTCTTTCTAATATATTTAATATATTGTGCATTAACCCTTTATCAGGCAAAGAACTATATTTGGTAACTTCGGGTAATATTTCGAGAAAAAAGTTGCAAATTTACGAGAAAAAAAGTTGCAAATTTACTAGAAAAAAGTAGCAGATTTAAGGATTTAAAGTGGCAAATCTGCGCGAAAAATATTGCAGATTGACGAGAAAAAAGTGGGAAAAAAACAACTTTTTTCTCTCAGATTCACCACTTTAACCCTTAATAGGGCACTCATTGAAATACTTGCAATTTCCAAATTTCAACCCTAGAGAATATTGGAGGATATTACATACTGCCAGAATGTGTAAAAAAAAACATACGAAAATAATATTTTGAGAAAAAAGTTTACGAGATTAAAGTTGCAAATCTACGAGAAAAAAATGCGCAGATTTATGAGATTTAAAGTGGTGAATTTTGGAGAAAAAATTGCTTTTTTCACACTTTTTTCTCGTAAATCTGCAACTTTTTTCGCACAGATTTGCCACTTTAAATCGCTTAAATCTGCAACTTTTTTTCGTAGATTTGCCACTATAATCTAGTAAATGTGCAACTTTTTTCTCGAAATATTACCTGAAGTTACCAAATATAGTTCTTTGCCTGATAAAAGGTTAATGTTTCTTGGTTAATGAGAATGTTAAGGTATTAATCTGAAAGGTAAAACCAGCGTAATTTAACCAAACAGCCTTTGTGCCCTGTCATGTGGCCTTTGTGCCCTTAAAAAAAATGTGAACGGAAGGCCAAATGGCCTTGCCCCTTAAATGACGAAATTCCAAGCCTGATTATAACCTTGTTCTGCTCTCAGAGGCTGCCGTCCGTGGAGTTCAAGAGACGAGTGGAGGAGTCCCTGTCGGAGCTGACGGGGCTGCTGCTGCACAGCCATCAGCTCAGCGGGGTGAGTAAGTGGATCCACGGGGAGGGAACGTTTGCATGCACACAATGTTTCTTTATCAACTGGGCCACAGATGGGAAATTATCCCCACAGCGAGAGCAGTTCAATTAAAGGGAGAAATTGATGTGGTATTTTTGATTAAACATTCAAACAAACAATGCTGCATCAGTCCTCCTCTCACCAACACTCTCTGTTTGTTGTTGTTGTCTGTTCCTGGTCTGTTGGCAGCACTGCAAGACCAAAATGATGAGAGTCTGGTCCATCAAATGTGTTTGAATGTCTATTTAAAACCTCATCACACATCAGGATCCATATTTATTATTGTTAAAAAAGATTTCAGTGTTCAGAGGTCAAAGTCACTGTCACCTCAAATGCATCCTATATTCATCAATGCAATGGAGGGATTTTCTTTAAATTTGGCCTGGACGTCCACTTGGACTCAAGGATGAACTGATTAGATTCCAGTGGTGAAAGATCAATCAGTCATCAATCAAGATCATCACTTTGACCTTATGTTTGTCCCATTTTCGTGAACACAATAGCGGAAATTTCTTTCAATCTGGCACAGATGTCCACTTGGACTCAAGGATGAACTGTTTGTGATTAGGTGGTTAAATGTTTGATTGAGCAAAAGCACAATTATGGAACTCTGGTCCATCAAATGTGTATGAATGTCTTTTTATAACCTCATCACACCGGCTCAGTCCTATTCTTATGAATACAATGGAGGGAATTTTTTAAAGTTTGGCACAAATGTCCACTTGGACTCGAGGATGAACTTATTCTTTTTCAGTGCTGAAAGATCAAGTAACTTTGACCATGTTTGTCCCATTTTTTATTACCACAATGGCAGAAATTTCTTAACATTTGGCACAGATGTCCACTTGGACTCAAGGATGAACTTTTTGTGATTAGGTGGTTAAATTTTTAATCAAACAAGAGCAGAATTATGAAACTCTGGTCCATCAGATGTGTATCAATGTCTATTTATAACCTCATCACTCTGGCTCAGTCCTATTCTCATGAATACAATGGAGGGAATTTTTTTAAGTTTGGCACGAATGTCCACTTGGACTTAAGGATGAACTTTTTGTGATTAGGTGATTCAATGTTTAATCAAGCAAGAGAAGAATTATGAGACTCTAGTCCAATGCATATGAAATGTCTATTTTTAACCTCATAACACTGGTATTAGCAGCCATATTTAGTATTGTAAAACTCAACCTATGTGGCTGCTCTCTCTTTATGGACGTCATACTACGAATCAACTTTAAAGGAGTTAGCATTTCATAATTAACTTTCATTTAGCTTGCTGAATTTGTTGCTTGTAAATGAGAAATGTGTTCTTTCACAACCAGGTCTAACCAGGTCATTTCAATGTAAAACATCTTTTTCCCAGATCTTAAGTAGCATTTGGAAAAGTGAATGACCTCCTTTTAGATGAAATATCATTAAATTAAGCTAATTTTACCTTTTATTTTTGCTGAAGACTTTAATAAAACACCTACTACAGATATTCCAAATCTGATTTTCTTAGACAAGTAATCAGATAACAATCTGAATTTGTAGATATTTAAATAATAATAATTTATTTGTTGTTTTATACCTGATTTTGTTCATTTGAATATATATAGATCAATGTTTAGTGTTTGTTCAGCTCTGGATGCTGATGATGGGAGACGAGTTGGGTGTATATGTTTTTTAATACAAGTATTACAAAACAGTTTCATATCAAACATGTCAGTCACCTCCTGCACTTGAAAGGTGGTCATTAAAAGTTTTAATCTTTCACACAGACAGCAGCTTCTGCAGCAAGACAATTAAAATGTACTCCAGCAGTGAAGGCAGGAAGCAAAAAACAAAACTTACACTCTCACTTTTCTGACACACAGCAGGTGAAAAATATCTGGTATGAAATATAATAGAGGGAAGTATATTCAAGGTAAAAAACAAAGACAGGCCAAGTCAGAGTGATCCTCCTGAGCATGCTGTAGGTGCAGGGATACAAATTAAACATTTGAATAAATCTGACATAAGAAGAAAAAGAAAAGCACAAGATCATCAGATTCTGGCTACACAGGCTGGTTATGAATCATTAGTATTATGAGGGAACCTCTGAAACACCAGGTTTTACTCTCTTAAATTAAAGATGCAGCAGATTAAATCAACAGTTTCTTACCGCTGGACATCCCTCGGGTAATATTAGTCCTTTGCATAAAGGGCTTATGGTCCTTACTGTGAATGGCAGTAGCGGTACTTGGAGTACATTAACGTCACCCGAAACAAGTTTTAATACTTCCCAATTTCCCCTTGAGCATCATTAAAGATTCATGGTGTTTTATTTTATCAGGGCAAGATGGGATTATTGGTGTTTGTGTAAATATATGTGTTGACTCAGCTTAATGTATTCAGCTGCCGCCGCTGAGAGCTTGTGTAAGCTTGTAAATGTAAGAATTGATCATTTGTCCAATGGAAACCAAATAGAGTTTGATCAGAGGAAAATGGGCCAAATACTGTTTCTGCTTAAACATGATCTCAATCTGCCCACCGTCCCATTCTTCTGAATGTGATATCTCATGGATTTCTTGAGGACATTTCTTGAAATTTGGCACAGATGTCCACTTGGACTCAAGGATGAACTGATTATATTTTGGTTGTGTGACCTTACATTGGTTCTATTCTCGTGAACGCAACATCTCAGTTATGCCTTGATCATTAACACAATAGAGGCCATTTCTTTAAATTTCATAGAAAAATGTCCACTTGGACTCAAGGATGTTGGTGGTTTTGGTGAGGTCATCATTACTGTGACCTCACATCCGTCTCATTTTTGTGAATACAATTGAGGACATTTATTCATATTTGGCACAAACGTCCACTTGGACTCAAGGATGAACTCATTATATTTTGGTTGTCAAAGGTTAAGGTCACTGTAATTTCATGCCCATCCCATTCTCATAACCTGATAGAGGAAATGTCTTTAAATTTGGCCTGAATGTCCACTTGGACTCAAGGATGAACTGATTATATTTTGGTTGACAAAGGTCACATCGGTGATATTCTCGTGAACGCAATATCTCAGGTATGCCTTGATGGAATTTCTTGTAATTTGGCACAGAAGTTCACTTGGACTCAAGGATGAACTAATTCGATTTTGGTGGTCTGTCATGAACATAATCGAGGCCATTTCTTTAAATTTAATTTAAAAAAATGTCCACTTGGACTCAAGGATGTTGGTGGTTTTGGTGAGGTCAACATTACTGTGACCTCACATCCGTCCCATTTTTGTGAATACAATTGAGGACATTTATTTATATTCGGCACAAACGACCACTTGGACTCAAGGATGAACCTATTAGATTTGGGTGGTCAAAAGGTCACCATGACCCTATACCTGTTTCATTCTCATGAACACAATAGAGAACATTTTCTTAACTTTGGATCGAACGTCCACTTAGACTTAATGATGAACTGATTGAACCTCGTGTTCATCACCTTCTCATTAATGCAATGGAGGAATTTCTTTAAATTTGGCCCTGACGTTCACTTGGACTTGAGGATGAATTGTTTAGAATCATGTGGTTAAATGTTAATGTAACTGGAAACTCACTAAACATGTTTTTGGCCATAACTCAAGATTTTGTACAGTAATCATGACAACATTTTACACAAAGATCAAAGGCAGCCTTCAGAACAGATCAACCTTTGCGGTGAAAATTCTGCAGTGGTCAATTATGTAACCAGCGAGTTGGTGAAAGAGTACAGTAAACATCCCTGCTGCCATGGAAGGGGACCGAAAACTACTTCATTGCAAAAAGTTTACAGAACTATCAATTTAAAATACAAAAGAAAGCACTTACACAAACTCCTGTGTAATTGGGGGTAACCTCTGACTACATGGATGCTCGTTGGAGGGAATTTCATAGCATGTTTCCTGCAACAAGCTTGTCTCTCTGCTATGAAATGAACGATGCTTCCTTCAAGTACAGTTGGAAATGTCAATATCATTAATCGGCTCTGATGGAAAACAGTAATTGTGAAATAAAAAGTTTTCTTGTGCTACATTTGGGTGGTTAAAGTTAACAACATGAGGTCACACAGCACCGCCCGATCTGGTCTGAATGCAGCATAATAGGGTCAAATTATGACATTTTATATCCAAAAGGGCAAAAGTCATCTTCACTGTGGCAATATAATTCTGCAAAAACACTTTTCCGGCCATTATTAAACACGATAACTCAGGAACAGAAAGGGAGACAATTTGTTGGATAATGACCGGGTGACACTAATCTTGACACTGTGGTGATTATTGATCTTTTTGAGCCGCCTGGTTGGAGATAAAATACACTTAATACCTTTTATTAAATTCTGTCAAAGTCCAGACAGAAATGGATGTAAACTGGAGCCTCACTGCTGGGCGGATACAGACGACCATGATGCTATTTTCTTTCTTCGTTTGTCCTGTAAAATGACAGAATATAGAGAAAAACACTCTTCACAAGAGAACTTTTAGAAACCGTTTCTGAACTATTTAGTTATTCATTTACACATATTTCTGCATTTGTCCGAACATGTAAATCCTTTGGCACTGTTTGCCCTGTAGAATAATTTATAACAGAGAGAGACTACTTACATCTTCTTGTATTTATTCTCTAACTACCGAGCCATTTGGCACCCAATTAATCCAATTAATGTCCTCCCATCGGTGCTTATTATCACATATTAAACAACCACTTCTGATCCGTCATTCTAATAGAACGACTAGTAGATTAATTGCTCTCACTGAATCAATTAATTATTAAAATAATAATAACAGTAATAACAAAGTAAAATAATAATAGTAGTTATAATAGTAAAACATTATACAAAAAATTAAGTAAATATAAATAAAAAACAATATATACAGAAATTTTAAATAAATATAAATACAAAAATAAGAAAAATGAAACGATAAAATACAAGACAAGATAATAAATAGTACTACTAGGACTTAAAGTAATAATAACAGTAATAACAAAGTAAAATAATAATAGTAGAAATAATTTTAATACAAATAATAATAATAATTATAATAGTAAAAAAGTATATGTATAAATAAAAAACCAAAAAATTCAATAAATATAAATACAAAAATAATAAAAATGAAATAATAAAATACAATATGGAAATTAAAAATGTAATCAATCAATGAATCAAACTTTATCTGTATAGCACTTTTCATACAAAAGAAATGTGACACAAAGTGCTTCACATAAAAAGGAAAATAATAATAATAATAATAATAAAACATAAAAAAAGCAAACACCCTCCATCCCATTATAAACAATTCACAAACTGAGGAAGCGCCAATTATCAAAATAAATAAATAAGAGTTATTTCTTTCAAAGCATAAACTAAGGAAGCGCCATCTCAACGTCGAGCAGTGTAATAATAATAATAATAATAATAAAAATAATAATCGTAAATACATACAAAATGAAATAATAATAATAAAATAAAAAATAAAAATATAATAATGAAAAATAAAAAATAATTAAAATGAAAAAATACTAATAAAAATGAAAGAAATAATAGTAAAATAAAATAAAAAATAAAAATAAATTAATAAGTATGTCTTAAATAAAGAGCAGCCTGTCATTATTTCCTGTGAGACGCCACATTCAGCAGCGTGCCTTCTACCTTCATAATATCTCGTCTTAAGCCTTTAATACCCTTGGAACGGCATTGGGAATATTTCCATCACAATGAAGACAGAAGAGTGAATCATCTTGATTCAGAAGGCTTAACCTTCATTCAAAGCTCTCAGAGACCATAGAGGGTAAAACCGCCTTCAGCCGCACATGCTAGCGTCATGACAGAGCTCAGCATCTGGAGCCGGAGATGAAAGTGAGTTGACGAGGATGAAGCCGTCCCATCTGGCTCTCCTCTCTAAACGCTCCCAGAACAGCTTACCATCCTAGGGTGGCTGCAGGCAATGCTCCTCTTTAGAGCAAATTCTGCTTCTCCGATTGTCACCACTAACGGTGGAGGAATTGAGTTTCCCTTGGAAGCGGTGATGTTAAACAGTTGTCGATGGAAGCGATTTTTTGTATTTTATTACGTTTTTGGTGTGTTTTGACTGTGTTTGAATGTGTTTTTTGTAATTTTGTGTGTGTTTTTGGTTTGTTTCTCATGTTTTATGTGTGTTTTTTGTAATTTGTTAGTGTTTTTGTTTGTTTTTTTGTGTTCAAAATGTTTATTAGGTAAGTCAAAATGAAAAAAATTATCAGGTCATATAGGTGAGGTTGTCTTGATACCCCTATTATTAGAATTATCCTCAGGTGGCTGCAGGCAATGCTCCTCTTTAGAGCAAATTCTGCTTCTCCGATTGTCACGACTAACGGTGGAGAAATTGAGTTTCCCTTGGAAGCGGTGAAGTGATGTTAAACAGTTGTCAATGGAAGCGATGATGGCGGTGAGGAGGGTGTACAATGATGTAAATTTAATGAGGACTTCGATTAAGACTGCAGCGATCCGTCAGTGAGGAACTTTAATGCTCCCACAGGGACCAGTTCTCCTGCAGCCTTACAGGACAGGTTACTTAGAGCCAGACAACCAATCACAGCGAGGTGGAGCAAATTAAAAGAGCAGGACGTCCATTAACAGGCATGCACAGTGTTTCTTTACTGCATTATCATTTAAAAGGGAACATGTAGGCCTGGCACGATAGTTACTTTATCGACTTATCGTTCAATATATAAAAATGGACACGATTGAGTTTTTGTGGACTCGATAATTGTTGTTTACATAAGCCATCAACATTTTCCCCAGTCTCGCTGCGTAACCAGGCTTTTTACAGGGGAGAAAAAAGACCCCGCCCCCTGGTGGTTGGTGGACTACTGGTGTAGAAAGAGATTGATTAGATATGCAGGAGAGACGCATTTTAAAATGGAAATATCACCGACAAACAGGCTAATTAAATCGTGGAGGCCAGAATCGTGATAACCATTAAAATTTGATTAATTGTGCAGCCCTAATGCTAACTGTACACAAAGTGTCTGCCGCTGATCATAAACAAACCAGCATCACTAACTGTGCACAAAGTGTCTGGTGCTTGTTGTAAACAAACAGAGATCGCTAAGCTAACACCTCCTGCAACAGCAGCACATACACACTGTACTGCTACAGAGCTAACTGTTAGCCTGTTAGCACATACACACTGTATTGCTACAGAGCTAACTGTTAGCCTGTTAGCACATACACACTGTACTGCTACAGAGCTAACTGTTAGCCTGTTAGCACATTCACACTGTACTGCTACAGAGCTAACTGTTAGCCTGTTAGCACAGTCACACTGTACTGCTACAGAGCTAACTGTTAGCACATACACACTGTACTGCTACAGAGCTAACTGTTAGCACATGCGCACTGTACTGCTACAGAGCTAACTGTTAGCCTGTTAGCACTGACTGTCCTGCCTTTTAAAGGAGCCACACCTCGCAAATGTTTGACAGGAAGTAGGAATTGACAAAAAAATCTCAGAAACAGCTATTTATATATTATTAATACTATATAATACAATATTTATCTAATAATAATATAATAATAATAATAATGCTTAATATTTAGTGCAATTTCTGTCAACAGAGCCTAAGAGTCTATTTTATTTGTTTTGATAGTAGTTTATTTATTTATGTTTTATTTATCTAGGATGTTTTAATATATATTTTCCACATTTCAAAATGTTTAATATTCTTGAGATTTAAAAATTCATTGCTGTGGAAAAGGATGAACTCAATGATACTATCGTTTATCGTGATAGTTTCTGGGAAAATATATCGTCCTAAAAAACACCTTAAAAAATGTGTTATGGTGCCAGGCCTAGGAACATGCAGTAGTCATAGATTCATATGTGATGAATGAAACATTTGACTTGTTTAAGCTACACTCTATTGAGTTGAGAGAAACACTTTAGACTTAATGCTGCAGAGGCATCTCCTCATGCTGCTTCAGGGATTCTGTGACTTGTTTAAATATTCGGTAATGTGAGGGCATAAAAGTTTAAGAAACTTTTTATTTAGACCAGAATACAAAGGAACCATTTTTTTGTCCAGTGAGGTAGAAAATTGGCTTTACCTCACCATGTCAGGGTATACAACCCCCTACAAGAGCAGATCATAATTATACAGTGCCATCGAAAAACTGGCCACCATGAAATGCCAAAACAGCTTTAGGGAAAATATAAAACAGAAGGCATAAAACACTGTGGAGGAGGTTATTGTTAGGAGTTTAGGATGATTTGTATTCACTGGTAATTATCAGTGAGCAGAAAACTTCCTGCAGAAGGTGACTTTCTTTTCTTCCTGATACTGATTCTGATACCTCAGCTCAAGTTTACTGCTGATACCAAATACCAATCCAATATCAGTGAGAATTAAAATCAGTAACTCACTGTGGAGGGCTCATACATGGGAGCATAACGTTGGGATAATTTTGTTCTCAGACACAATCCTAAATGGTAAAGTGGTAAATGGACTTACAGGACCATCTCAATAAATTAGAATATGATGGAAAGTCAATTTCCAGTAGTTCAAGTCAAACAGCTCCAACCAAGTATTGAGTCATATAGATGACAAACTTTTCAGAGGCCAACATTTCCATATTAAACATACTTTTTAAAATTGGTCTTTTGTAATATTTATATTTTTTGAGACACTGAATTTTAGGTCTTCATTAAATTTAAGCCATAATCATTATAATTAGAAGAAATTAAGTAAACGAAGACATGAAATGTTTCATTCTGTGTGTAATGGATCTATATATAATGTGTTATTTCACCTTTTTGAATTGAATTACTGACATAAATAAACTTTTTGGGATATTCTAATTTATTGAGATGCACCTGTACATATCCTCTGTCAACCCATTAAGGCCTAAAGCGCCTGGGAAAAAATGCCTGGAAAACCTCTGGGTGATTTTCAAATGACCCCCTAAAACCTGAAGTTTTTCTGGAAATTCAACACCTACTAAATAATAGATTTTTCAGCCTCTGTAGCAGATAAAAATGAAATTCAAAAAGTATTTGAGAGCTTATACCCGTGGCTTTCATACGAAGTTGAGTTTATTTGTCCAAACCTTCAATAAAGTTTTTTTTTAAATCAACAAACTCAGCAAATGTTACATTTGACTGAATAAAAAATCCTATGCACAATACTAATACATGCCCATTAGCAAGATGCAAACATGATATGACCACTGGAAGAACAAGACATAGTTCTCATTAGCCTACTCTAATAAAAAAATAATTATCATGATGATAATAATAATAATAATAATAATAATAATAAATAATAATATATTTTATATATTGAACTTTTCAGGGTACTCAACGACGCATAAAGTAATATAAGACATAAACAGTCATGATTTCTTATATCATCATCACAATCAATTATTATTATTATTATTATTAATAATATATTATTAATAATATTATTATTATCTCCAGATGGCCACAAATCTGTCTGTTCTTCGGTGAAAATATGTCGTCTAAAAACATATTCCTCATCCATAAATGCCGGTCGATTGGTTCCGAGGGTTCAAAGTCGGATCAGCAATAAAATCATCGGTGCTGTTTTCATCAGATCTCTTCCGTCACTTCCTGCTGAGCTCCTCCGCTATAGTCGTCTTCCTCCATGATTTAAAGTTCTGGAAAAGTCCAATGTTGCATTATGACACTCACACTTGTATTCTGATGCATTTCATTGGCCAAGAGACCGAAAATAGGTGGAAAAAACTACAAATACTACAAAATGACATATCCGCTGTCCCGGCCTTAATGGTAGAGTGACGCAACAGCGCTCCCGGCTTTAATGGTAGAAATGCGGTAATGCTTTCCCGGCGTCAATGGGTTAAATGTGGTTTCATTTTCATTGTGATATGTTTGGTAGAGATTGATTAAGATATACACTTCTTCTGTCAGCTAACCTCTTGTACTACTGGATCCATCAATCAATCAGGTTTTCTGTGTACAGTTATGACTGTTGGCTCAAGGTTCTCTTGTGGTTGCAGTGATTCACGATTTTGGAAAAACCTCAGCTAAAGTTCGGCATATCAGTCAAAGTTTTTTTGTTTTCTTTGCCACCAGAGAGCAGGAACGGATGATTGAGTGAGATTTAACTCTTCTTTGTTTGGGATATGCACTCTACTGGATGCTCTTTTCTAGTTATATATGGATATATATACAGTCATGGAAAAAAATATTAGACCACCCTTGTTTTCTTCTATTTCTTGTTAATTTCAAGGCCTGGTACAACTAAAGGTACATTTGTATGGACAAATATAATGATAACAACTAAATCTAGCCATTTTCCATGGTTTTCTTGATAATGATTTTGTTTATTATAAAGAAAACCATAGAAAATGTCTAGATATCAGCTCTTAAATTAAACTTGTATGAACTATGTTTGTTGTTGTCATTATATTTGTCCAAACAACTTAATAATGACTAATTAAGAGCCAATATGTTACTTATTTGCATGCTAATCATTGCACCTTTAAATCTGAATTGGTGATTTAGCCCTTTTTGGGGCTATTTTGTTGGTTTTTGATTCTTTCATTCTGCCTGTATTTATCACATAAAAAATGTTTAAATGCCATGTTGGTATCATTCTTTTCAGCACAACCTCACCTATATGACCTGATCATTATTTTTTAAATTTTGATTTACTGGATCAACATTATGAACACAAAAAACACACCAAAAGCACACATTTTTTAAACCAAAAACACACACAAAAACACAAATAAAAAAAACACAACCCCCTCCCCAAAAACACATAAAAATCGTAAAAATAATAATACATAAAAATCACAAGAAACAAACACAAAAGATTGCTTTAAAAATGCTAAATGCACACTGCAAAATGCAATAAAATCTCAGCAAAAACTTCAGTAATATCATGTTCCACTTGGTCGAGGTGGTTTTTACCTTTGCTGAGAAAGAGTCGATGTGCTAAATGTAACATGGAAACTTGTGGAAAAGCCAAAACTTGAGAGCGAAGCTGGTATCTCCGGCCGATTTAAAAGCAGAAGCTGTCAGCAGTCAGTCGCCCATAACTTCCATCCCACATGATGTAAACATGGCATTTCAGCAGCTTCCTGCCACTCTCGGCCCCTGTAGTCCTGTAGTCCTGTATTTCTGAAATGGCATTCAGTAGCAGACAAGTTGCACCTGTAATCATCGCTGTGAGACTCCCACCAGATCTGGCTCGCCTTTTCATCACAGCACCTTCTAGAGGGAGACCACACTGTTACTGCTTCAAGTCCAAATCCTCTCTTTGATACCACTCCTCTTTGATCTGTGATACTCCATGCATGAGTAATTAAGGCTTTCTAAGTGCTTCGGCCTGCCTCGTTTTCTCCTTTTACTGGATTTTATTTGATTTTTTCCTCAATGTATTCTGACAAGGCCTCAGTGAAGTAGGGCTGGGCGATATGGCCCTAAAAGAATATCCCGATATTAGGAGAGGACAGGAGAGGCTGTTTACACAGAGCAGAGAGGAGAGGACAGGAGAGGGTGGAAACATGACAACACTTTAATAAGTACATGTGGAGCAACTTTTTTTAGAAATTTTACATAGTTTTTTGGCAATTTTGTTCCTTTGTTGGTAATTTTTCATCTTTTTTTGGTAATTTTGTGTACTTTTTCGGTGATTTTACCTCTTTTTTTTATGGTAATTTTGCAGTTTTTTGTTTTTTTACAACATCCCTGACACTTTTGGGCACTTGGGGAAAAAAAGTGTTTGAATGTAAAGTGTGTTCATTAATCACTACTCTGACTCGGACCTAACAGCTTTATGTTCACCGCTAAGTGTGCATGTGCAGAACGTGACCATCTTACTATTTTTCATCGAAGAATTTTCCACAAAAAAGTTTCATTCTCTTAAACTTTCTCAGAAAGGACGTTGCGAAGGACTTTGAGGTTTCCCCGTTAATAGACTCTTTATATTTCTGACGTTTAGTGAACACTCCATCGCTCTGCCAGTCACACTGATTGTTGAAGACAATCCAGATATGGAGGAGGGAGGTCAGAGATGAAGGGCAGGAGTAATTTTAATACTGGAAAGACTCCTGACAAGATCAAGGGGTGTCAGCGGAGAAAAACGACCTCTGGGACGGCGTTCTAAAACATCCTGACACCAGACTAATCTGTCAAACATGCTGCTCAAAAACCATTTTATACTTGCAGTGGAATTAGATTGTCTGGGATACAGTGTCTTCATGAACTGCTGAGTAGATTATCTTACACCTGATAATATGAAGGGATGATAGAGCACTCAGTGATTATGTTTAATTTCTACTGTTAGGTCTGTAATTCTATTACTAAATTATGCAAATAACTTCACCATTATTTATTCTATGGCAGTCATTAAGAAACATAATTGAAGGTTGGATTTGTCACATCTGGCCAATAACTTGGTGGAAGGGTGTAGCATGGGCCAAGGTCATTGAACGACAAAAGAAGACACAAAATGACCAAAATAGACATATAATGAGAAGAAAAGATGGAAATGACCAATAGAGACACAAATTACCCCAAAAATGCATAAATATCCAGAAAAAATGCACAAATGACCAAAAAAAAGGCACAAAATGACCAAAAAAAGGCACAGAATGACAAGAAAAGATGGAAATTTTCCAATAGAGACACAAAATTCCCAACAAAAATGCATAAATATCCATAAAAAAAGGCACAGAGGACCAAAAAAAGGCACAAAATGACCAAAAAAAGATACAAAATGACCAAATAAGGTACAGAATGACAAAAGAAGACACAAAATGAAAAAAAGAGAAGATGGAAATAACCAATAAAGACACAAAATTACCCCAACAAAGACATACTTATCCAGAGAACAGGCACAATAGGACCGAAAAAGGCACAAAATGACCAAAAAAGGCACAAAATGACCAAAAATAGATACAAAATGACCAAAAACAGGCACAGAATGACAAGAAAATATGTAAATTACCAATAGAGACACAAAATTACCCCAAAAAATGCATAAATATCCATAAAAAAGGCACAAAAGGACCAAATAAAGGCACAAAATGACCAAAAAAAGTGTCACTTTGGTTAACATTACAAGCATTACAGCATTTTTGCTGCATTCATGTGGTGTCGGAATAATCTGAAAAATGAGTTACTGACGAGGAAAATTCTTGAGAAAGTCGGAACAACAACTTGAAAGTCTGAGAAACTTTTTGTTCACATGTCACCTGATTGTTGCCTTTATTGTTCTGCAAACGATTTCCCAACTCTGGAAATGGGACCAATCTGAGGGGCATGTGAACGCACCATTGGTCTTGTTGAAGGTTTGCATTCTCCAAAACCCATTCTAGTAATTTATTCTAGTATCTGGCACATATCTTATCTGAATGGAGCGGCTTCTTGTGTTCTTTGCCACCATGTCGTGGTTGTTAGTCAGACGAAGTGACTCCCGGGAACATCTGAAGTGAACTGTTGGTGTTGTAGCACCCACGAGTCTGCTGATCCGAGCCGAGTGACTCCATACGATTACACTGTAACTCTCTTTTATGTGACATGCCAGTTTTCCTGGTAAAGCAAAGAAAAAGTCCATGATAGTCAGTAGACATGAATCACAGGCTCAGGAAATGAGGTTCTGGTGACAGCAGGTTTGAGTTCAGAATACGTCTTATACAGGCTCCTATAGATCTGCTTTGTTGTCATGCAGGGAGAGGTATGATCCGTCTCACAAGCCCGGCCTGAACTGATTTATCTTCGGGATTTGTCCCATGTGCACATCCATGTGCTTGTAATCTCCTTTCTCTCAAAATGAATAAGTGCCAACATGTGTTCTCTATGTGAGTTATAACCCAAAACCAACCTGCTGCTCACTGACATGATCTCACAGTAGAGATGAGCTGGGTGGTTGTTGCTGTATTTTAGTCACTGGTCCTTTTACTTGCTTTAAATACATAACTTTAATATATACATGTGCACTAAAATGTATTAGTACTAGTATACTAATGTACTAATAAAAGGAATAGTTTTCCTCACCATTATTTGTGATTGAAGGGAACAGTTGTAGTCTGTTTTCGGGGTGCAACAAGTGGTCATTCTTTTAGTTTAGTTGGCGCAATAACCCAAATTAAAATGCACAATTAAAACAAAGAACCTGTAGCACAAATAATATTTATATACACAAAAAACATGCAAGTATAAACCGTAGTAAAAAAGACTAAAACCAAAAACAAACAAAGGAAGAAACCAGAATAAACCAAACTAATATAGGTAGAAAGGGACATTTTTACAGCTGTACAGGTGACAGACAGCTTAAAATGACAACTTTCTAAGTTATCAATCATGTTTGAGTGTTATGTAAAATATGAAGTAAAATAGCAGATCTTTCAGGCTTTTTTTGGAGTCATATTGGCAAGAATTGCTACAGAAAGAATTTCCAGACGACATGATGATCTTATAACATGTCTTCCTTGGTCCAACCAAGACTCCAAACCAAGTGTCAAATACTAAATATTGTACATATCAAGGTTAGAAGTCAATTAGTTGTTTCTCTAAATTATTCTGTTTGTTGTTTTAGCTCTAGTGTGGTTCAAGTTGGACTCTCAACGTCAATAACAGCCCTTTTGGACCAACATGAACATCGTTCTAGTTTTAGTTCTAGTTCTGGTGCTGGTTCACATTTGGATCAACTTGCAAAACTGTTTTCTTTCTCACATGCTAGAGAGCCACGTCATTACATCACTGTATGCGTCTCTGTTTCCCAGAAACACTAGTGCCTACTTGAAACATAATAACAACAAGGGCAGATTGAATTTTTTACTTTTCAATATTTTGTACGGTGAGCTTGCTGTTTTAATTTTTGCTGCTGCTATAACACAATAATTTCCCAGTTTGGGGTCAATAAAGTCTACCCACCACCCAAACACCCAATCTACCAATCTACCAATCTACCAATCTACCAATCTACCAATCTACCAACCAACCAACCAACCAACCAACCCACCAAACAACTAACTAAATAACTTACTAATCTGATAACCAGCTCTGTTTTTAAAAATGGTGGTCACTACTTTTCCATTTTTCTTGCTGGTCACTGTCCATTGGTGCTGCTCTGGAACCAGTTTCCCTGGCCGAGAGTCGGTTCTTTGAATGTTAAAACAACAAGAATTTGTTCGAGATTAGGCACTGGCTCAGAACCGGCTGAAAATGGGTTACAAGTAGTCTTTAAACCTGCTAATGAATCCAAACATGATGGGAAAGCACCAGTCAGAAGCGTCTCAGTATTAGTTCCAGTAGGAGAGTTGCTTATGTAGACATTGTGGTACTGCAGAAAAACCCACCATCATCTTTTGTCCCCTTTATAAAAGCCCCGTCTACTGTATGTATTCAAACAATGAAAACGGCTGAATAAGAGTCCTCCGGAGGTGTCAGCACAGTGCTTACAGTCTGAGTTTGTTCCAGCCAGCAGCTGCAATTTGCCCAGCAGCAGGTCCTGCCTTCAGAGCCAGGAGAGCTCTGCTTTCTCTGCCTCGGCTCCTCAGACACACCTGGAGGAGTTGTTACGGTCTGGGGGGAAGGAGATTGGACAAGATGAAGAGCCCAGACGATGAAATTGCAGATCCTGAATCCCAAGTGGCGTCATTCAAATGTCACTCTCCCGCTGTGTTCGACTGCAGGCGTATTTCATGTAATAACCTTTCAGAGAGGAGAGAGTTTAGTGTCTGGCTGGCCTCATATAGCCTCACAGCCTCCTCGTCTTAGCGTGTCATCCTTTTGTCTGCTGGAGGAACTTTTATTACCTCCTCGTATATTGCATCCAGCCCACCTTGTGCGCTTCAACCCCAAACAGAACACTCAAATACTCCTTTTATCACCGTTCATTTTTCAGACGGTGCTGCCTTTGACTGTTATGGCTGGAGAACGGGATTAGAAGTTATGTAAATGTAGAGCTTTGTGGTTGTTCACCCTCTGGGGTCTGAGCCTAGTTGCCCTTTATATACCACATAATATGTACTATACTCATGTTTGGTATTTGGTACTTTCTCAGCACAACTTCAACATGATCGGACGATTATTTTTTCACTTTAACCCACTTTATTCACATATTGAGCCCAAAAATACACAAAAATCATGAAATCTGAAATAAAATTATACTATTTACGATAATAAAAGCCACAAATATGCTCAATGAACTTTTTCGGACCTGAAAAATGTAAAACATAGGTTGCAAATATGAACAAATTCAAATATAATAAAACTATACTTAAAAAATTACCATAAAAACATGTTTATTTATAGGAACAGTGTTAGATAATCCTACTTTTACACGTGAATAAGTATTTTTGTACTTTCAAATTAAACAGTCATATTTACAGATTTACATGACATTGGAACGTCAAACAAAAAATGGAGAAACTTTATAGACCTTTATAGACCCCAGAGGATTAACCCCTGAGAGAATAGAGGAAAGTTTAAAGATTCTGCTACAGTTTGCTCCATATTTTACTCAAAGGTAAGGTTATATACCAACAGCCTTCAGTGCTTGTCAGCCACATCTCGCTTTCCAAGAAAGTTTCAAGAGACTTGTTTGAACCCACAGAGACTACAGCAGCTGTGCTCTTCCAACCTCCAAACTCAAATCTGTAGGTAAAGAGATGGAAAAACATGTTCTGGCCTCAGTCTGTGCTCCAGGACCTGCTGCTGCATTCAGACCTCAGTATTGTACATTATTTAATATTTGACACTTTTAAACCTTTTTTAAATTGAATAACTTTTGGAGTCTTGGTTGGACCAAAGAAGACATGTTATACAATCACCATGTAGTCTGGACACACTACCGCCAACTTGAAACATTATGACAACAAGGGCAAATTGTATTATATACTTTTCAACATTTTGTATGGTGAACCAACCAACCAACCAACCACCCAACCACCCAACCAACCAACCAACCAACCACCCACCCACCCAACCAACCAACCAACCAACCAACCACCCACCCACCCAACCCACCAACCAACCAACCACCCACCCACCCAACCAACCACCCACCCACCCAACCCACCAACCAACCAACCACCCACCCACCCAACCAACCAACCAACCAACCAACCAACCACCCAACCACCCAACCACCCAACCACCCAACCACCCAACCACCCAACCACCCAACCAACCACCCAACCACCCAACCACCCAACCACCCAACCACCCAACCAACAAACCAACAAACCAACAAACCAACCAACCAACCAACCAACCAACCACCCACCCACCCAACCCACCAACCAACCAACCACCCACCCACCCAACCAACCAACCACCCAACCACCCAACCAACCACCCAACCACCCAACCACCCAACCACCCAACCACCCAACCAACAAACCAACAAACCAACAAACCAACAAACCAACCAACCAACCAACCAACCAACCAACCAACCAACCAACCCACCCAACCAACCAACCACCCACCCATTTTTAGTGAAAATAACCTTTTTCTTCATGTTGCAATAACTTCATTTTCACAATTTAAACCATGGGTCTCAAACTCGCAGCCCGCGAGCCAATTGTGGCCCTCGTGATGATATTTTGTGGCCCCCACCTTGATATGAAAGTTTAATGTGAGTTTTATATGAATGGCACTTTACCGTGTTGTGTGTGGAAGGTCCCTTTAATTACTTATTTTGGTAATTTTGTGTCTTTTTTTAGTAATTTGTGTCTTTTTTTTTTTGGTAAGTTTGTGTGCATTTTTAAGTAATTTAGTTTTTTTTCTGTCATTTTGTGTATTTTTTTTTTTGTAAATTTGTGTCTTTTTTGGTCATTTTGTGTATTTTTTTTGTAATTTTGTGTCTTTTTTTTGTAATTTTGTGTCTGTTTTTGGTCATTTTGTGTGCATTTTTAAGATTTTTTTTTTGTCATTTTGTGTCTTTTTGTCATTTTGTGTCTGTTTTTGGTCATTTTGTCTTTTTTAAGTAATTTAGTTTTTTTTCTGTCATTTTGTGTCTTTTTTTAGTCATTTAGATCGTGCCTCCAGCGGCCCCCAGGTAATTTGAGTTTGAGACCCCTGATTTAGACATTTACCACATAAGGTAAAAACTGTTCCATCAGTGGCAGCTCTGTTTTGCTCTGTAGAGCATCATTGCTGTGTCAGTGTAGAGGCAGCGTGTCACTGGCAATAACAAAAGCTTTTGATATAACGTTGTGAAGCGTGACATCGATGCTGCAGCCAGCAGGATTACAAAGAAATGGTCAAAGGAGAAGGAGAGCGCTGAGCGGAAGAGACTGGAAAAGATCTGGGCCTTAGTGGAGCTTGGTATGACAGAAGTGGTGAATTACCTGATGAATGTAGCCAGAAACTGACCTCCATCACCAACCCAAACACTAGTACTTTAAACTACCAGTACTACTGTACTTTATGTCTCAGCCCAGTGAGTTTTGTGTCACTTTGGATCATTTTACGTCTTTATTGGTCTTCATTGGTCTTCATTGGTAATTCTTATGCGTTTTTTGGGTATTTTGAATCATTTTTTCGTCAATGTGTATCTTTTTATGGTTCATTTTTTGGTAATTTTGTGTCTTTTTGGATCATTTCGCATCTTTATTGGTCATTTTGTGTCTTTATTTGGTAATTTTGTGTCATTTTTGTGTCTTTTTGCATCATTTTACGTCTTTATTGGTCTTTTTGTGTCTTTATTTGGTCATTTTGTCTAATCCTTGTGTGTTTTTTGGACATTTTACATCATTTTTTTGTAATTGTGTGTCTTTTTATGGTCATTTAATATTCTTTTTTGATCATTTTGTGTCTTTATTTGGTAATTTTGTGTCATTTTTGTGCATTTTACGTCAATTTCTCGTCAATCTCCAACTAGTTAGATAAACAACAATCTCCTCCCTTCAATTAATCTCTTGATAGGATAATCAAGCAGACAGTTTCAACACAAAGCAAACCAGATTGTAGTTTTCTCTTCAGCTGCTCACACGCCTCTCTGATCAGCTGCGAGCTTCACACTTGTGAAGGTTACTAGTTGAATTCCCCCGAACCAAACTGAAAAGCAACAATAGTCTTTGCGCCCTTGAGCCAAACAATTTCTCCCCAGCTGCTGCAGTGAGCTGCTGCCTCCTGGCACGACAACACAGGGCCGCTCTGTTCATGTGCTGCTGGAAATATGAAAAAAATAACAAACTGGAGGAATATAAATGAGGCTGTTGCTGAATATGAGCATGCATGCTAAGCAAACGCCCTCCAGGATCTGAGGATTCAAACCTGGAGCTGCAGCAGTAACATTTCACATCTTTATTGGTCATTTTGTGTCTTTTTGGATCATTTCACATCTTTATTGGTCATTTTGTGTCTTTATTTGGTAATGTTGTGTAATTCCTGTGTGTTTTTTTGACATTGGTCTTTTTTTAATCATTTTATGTCATTTTTTTGATGATTTTGTATCTTTTTTTGATTGTTTTATGTCATTTTTCGGTACTTTTGTGTCTTTTTGATCATTTTATGTCATTTTTTGGTAATTTTACATCTTTTTTGGTAATTTTGTGTCTTTATTGTGTCTTTTTGGATCATTTTATGTCTATTGGTCATTTTGTGTCTTTATTTGGTAATGTTGTGTAATTGTGGGTTTTTTTTGTCATTTTTTGGTAATTTTGTGGCTTTTTTGGTCATTTTACATCTTTTTTGGTAATTTTGTGTCTTGTGTCTTTTTGGATTATTTTACGTGTACGGTCATTTTGTGTCTTTATTTGCGAATTTTGTGTAATTCTTGTGCATTTTTTGGACATTTTACATAATTTTTTGTAATTGTGTCTTTTCCTGGTCATTTAATGCCTTTTTTGATAATTTTATGTCATTTTTTTGGTAATTTTGTGTCTTTATTGTGCCTTTGTGGACCTTTTTTATGTCTTTATTGGTAATTTTGTCTTCATTTTGTAATAATGTGTAATTCTTGTCCGTTTTTTTGACATTTTACATCATTTTTTGTAATTGTGTGTCTTTTTCTGGTCATTTAATGTCTTATTTGATCATTTTTTGGAATATAAATGAGTCTGTTGCTGAATATGAGCGTGCATGCTAAGCAAACACCCTCCAGCATCATAGGATTCAAACCTGTAGCTGTAGCTGACAACATTTCACATCTTTATTGGTCCTTTTGTGTCTTTTTCTGGTCATTAAATGTCTTTTTTTGGATCAGGATCAGAGAGTTCAAACCTGGAGCTGTAGCAGATAACTGTTTCACCATCCAGCAGATCTATAACCACTATCATTTGTCTATCACAGTCTGATTTATCTTCTTCCTCTGCTGCAGAGCTCCACTGTTGTCCACTATTAAAAACTCATCAGGGAGCTCTGCGTGACATGTTGCTTCCTCACCATGAACACACACACACACACACACACACACACACACACACACACACACACACACACACACACACACACACACACACACTGTAGTTTATTCAGACACACACACACCATCCTGCTGCCACACCAAATGTTGATTAATCTCCTGCTGAAAATTCTCCCCAACAAATGCACCGTTTCCTCCCGTTTGGTGGATAAAAGTCAGTGATTTTGCTCCGTGTGCGTACTTGGTGTCGGTGATCCGTGACCAGGGATGCACCTCATTTAATAACCATGAAGAAGGTGTCGTGGCAATTTTGACAACTGCACTAAGTTAATGGGTGAGCTGGCCAAACACAAAGCACTCGATACTCTGTTCAGCAAGTTTTATTAGCACATTCGTATTCCATACACCGCACAATCCCGAATGGCTCTTTTACAGTACAACAAAGCCCCATACACCGCACGACTTATGACTGTTACACTTTTCAGCATTGGCTCTTCAGCAAGACTCAATGCAGCCCTATCTTTCTGCCCTATACATCACATCAGGACAGAGCCCCCTGATCTACATGTTCCCCTCAATCATGTGCTGTGTTCCAATACCCATACTTCCCGTACTCACTGTACTTAGCTTGAGTACGCAGGGTGTTCCGATTCCGATCGCGGTGAAAAGAAGTGTACCTAAAGGACCCGGATGTTGTACTCATAACGGTCAAAACGCTGAGTGTGGAACGATGTACACTATACGCACTCAACGGCCGCCATCTTGTCTACGTAGCGGAAGAGGCGGAGCCAGGCAGAGCCGCTCGGCTCGAAAAAAATGTTTGTAATGGCGGCCGACGACGCCGGCACATTTTCCACATTTGCTGCGTTAATGGAGCCATATTGCCGGATTGTAGAAGTAAAGATTAAACAACACAAAGGATCATTTTTTCGCCGTTTAAAGCCGGAAGTTTTTCGCGGGTGATGAGCTGCGGCGGCCGTCGCGAGCGTCATTTCCGGTAAGTGCATCACGGAGTATTAGATTTGGAACAACACTCACCTGCTGAAATCTGTGTACCTTGTGAGTGCGGATAGTGTACTGCATTTGAGTGTACTCATGGAAGTATGGGTATTGGAACACAGCAATGGTGTTGTCAGAGTTAAGGCCCTAGTGAGTTCCCACAATGCATTGTGTCTTGAATATCAAGTAGGTCGCCACCTACTCCTTGTACCACCATGACAGGAAGTACCAAAATTTCTTCACAAAGGATATACAGACAATATTCTGTGTGCACGATCTCACCACTTGATTTAATTTCAATAATTAAAACCAGGAACATACATTTGTGGGAAAATGATCAGACCACCCTTGTTTTTCTTCAATTTCTGTTTCATTTTAATGTCTGGTACAACTAAAGGTACATTTGTTTGGACAAATATAATGATAACAACAAAAATAGAGTTTAATTTAGGAGACATTGACATTATGAGACACAATTGACAGGATCAAGTCTCTTTTCGTCCCTTCAAAATAAAAGCGTCCGTTACGATTAATGGATTGAGAACTATCTGAAATGAAACATACTAAATTCTTAATCTGAAAAATTTATTAATTTATTGTTTTGATTAAAATAAAATAGCATTTCTTGGAGCAACATGAAAAGCAACAAAATAAATCGTTAAAATTTTAAATGAAAACACAATATTTTGGACAAATATAATGATAACAAAAAAAAGAGTTTAATATAAGAGCTGATATCTAGACATTTTCCATGGTGTTCTTGATAATGATTGTGGTTATTATTATTAAAACCATGTTAAATGTCTAGATATCAGCTCTTAAATTAAACTCTTATCAGATATTTTGTTGCTATCATTATATCTGTCCAAACAAATGAACCTTTAATTGTAATATCCAAAAAAACCTGAAAAATTTGCAATTTTAATTCATATTTACATAACACTCAAACATGTTTGATAACTTAGGAAGCTTTACATCTTTTTTGGTCATTTTGTGTCTTTATTGTCTTTTTTTAACATCTTTATTGGTAATTGTGTGTCTTTATTTGGTAATTTTGTGTCTTTTTTGGTCATTTTACATTTTTTTGGTACTTTTGTGTCTTTATTGTGTCTTTTTGGATCTTTATTCGTCTTTATTGGTCATTTTGTGTCATTTTCGGGTAAATTTGTGTCTTTTTTGGTCATTTTGCATATTTTTTTAGTAATTTTGTGTCTTTTTGGATCATTTTACGTCATTACTGGTCATTTTGTGTCTTTATTTGGACATTCTTGTGCATTTTTTTGGACATTTACCTTCACTTTTTGAAGATTATTAAACATTTAATTGTGGACCCACTTAATTTCCCATTTTAAACACCAACTTTGGCTCCCGTGGACTCACTGCATTGAAAATCAACCTCACTGTAACGTGACCAACTCTTTTAAACCTTTCAACTTTATATTTGTGTCTTCAGTTTGAGTCTGAGAACCACATACAAGAAGTGATAAACTACTGAGAGATAAACTAACACAGAGAAAATCTTGAATAAAACACATGATAGAGGTTTGAAGTGACAGTTGTCCTTTTGTTCTGGAAGTTTAGTTTGTTCTCCGAGTTTGTTGCTTTTCTGTTTTCACTGACAAAACCCAGACAGCGTATTATTCTTGCTTCATTTATATTGTTTTTTTTGTGCCAGACATTGACATTGAACCACTTTTAATCATAGTTTTAATGATTTTGAAGACTGAAATATCCAAGAAACATTTGTCATCTTCTGTCAACATCTAAAACATTTTCAACTCCATGGTACATTTATTTTAAACGGCAATAGAAATTGCCTGCGTGCCTGTTTTTTTTGTGTGTATTGTGCTTCATTATAAGCTTAATAATGAGCTTCAGACAATATTAAGTGTTTCTTCTGGAGTGTGAGCCATCTGGAGGCTCAGGGGGAGCAGGAAGTGTGTTAATGTGTGGAGGAGTTAAGATTTGTCTCATTGATTCGATTCGATTAGTGCAGTGTCCTTTCAAAACGTTCAAGACGGACTGATCGCTTTATCTCAGGAGTCTCAAACTCAAATTACCTGGGGGCCGCTGGAGCCACAAAGACACAAAATGACAGAAAAAAAAGTGAATTACTTAAAATAGACACAAAATGACCAAAAAAAGACACAAAATAACCAAAAAACACTCAAAATTACTTAAAATAGACACAAAATGACCAAAAAAGACACAAAATAACCAAAAAACACTCAAAATTACCAAAAAGACGCAAAATTATTTTTAAAATAAACAAAATTACCCAAAAAGACACGAAATCCTTTAAAAAAGACACCTAAAATTATTTTAAAAAGACACAAAAGTACTAAAAAAGACACACAATTACAAAAAAGACAGAATTACCAAAAAAGACACTGAATTATTAAAAAATACACAAAATTATTTTAAAAAGACACAAAATTACCGAAAAAGACACAAAATTACAAAAAAAGACATCAAATTACATCCATCCCCTCCTCCGTCACCTGAGGTGAGTTTTATACACAAACTGACGAGTTTTATACACAAACTGACAAGTTTTATACACAAACTGATGACTTTTACACACAAACTGACAAGTTTTATACACAAAATGACGAGTTTTATGCACAAACTGACAAGATTTACACACAAACTGACGAGTTTTACACACAAACTGACGAGTTTTACACACAAACTGGCAAGTTTTATACACAAACTGGCAAATTTTATACACAAACGGACGAGTTTTAGACACTATCTGACGCGTTTTAGACACAAACTGACAAGTTTTATGCACAAACTGATGAGTTTCACACACAAACTGACGAGTTTTATACACAAACTGACGAGTTTTACACACAAACCGACAAGTTTTATACACAAACTGACGACTTTTATACACAAACTGACAAGTTCTATACACAAAATGACGAGTTTTATGCACAAACTGACAAGATTTACACACAAACTGACGAGTTTTACACACAAACTGACGAGTTTTATACACAAACTGACAAATTTTATATACAAACTGACAAGTTACACACTAGTTTCCGACAGACAGACACGGACAAACACACACACCAACACCTGGTTTATTACCTCTCAGGACTTCCTCCTCTTTTCCACTTTGAAAACAGCTATAATTGTAATCTAATAATGTAGACTCACGGGCCAGAGTTAAGCACACTCAAAATGTAATTAATTGTTATAACATTTTTGACATTTTTGTGAGTGTTAGAATGAGAATGAGTGAGTTGACAGATTTTTGGGTCCTTGATAAGTTTATTTGAGCTGTGAATGCCAGTAGAGAGAGAGTTTCTCCATCAGTGAGATGTTGTTGTGTTTCTCCTCCTCCTCCTCCTCCTCCTCCTTGGCTGCAGGCTGCAGAGAGGCTGATGGAGTACCTGATCACGCTGGGGAGCAGCAGCATGTCAAAGTCCTTTCTCATTCGTCACATCCTCTCTGAAATCAGCGCCCTGGCTGATCAGCTCTGGCAGGCCTTCCAGGTAAACACCCCACTGCTCCTGCTCTCCCATCCTTCTCCTCCTCCTCCTCCTCCTCCTCTTCTCCTTTGGCTCGGTGACAGCATTGATCCCTCCACCTCCTCCTGGTTCTATACTGCCTGTTTGTTCCCTCACACTGCTGTCTACCAGCCAAAGCCGTATTTACATCATTCATCTTGAAATCAGGACTTTCTGTCTTGTGTTTGTTTCTGTTTATTTCTACCTTTCTCTCTTTCTCATACACTGTTTTATTGAATGTGCTTGAAAGATCCACTTTATACTATTCCACCGGGCTTCTTATTATTATTCTTTCGTGTTTTTTTTCCGGTCGACTACTCCTCCCAGAGTTTTGGTCTCACATACACTATAAAGGTATCAAATCGACCGTCTCGGCCATGACAAGTGTGCTTTGACTTTTCTAAGGGTTTCGACAAACGGTTTTCAAACTATTCGGCAAAAATATGGCAAAAAATACCCCCAATGTTACCCTATGGAGAGGCTACAGTGGATGACATCAGCGACCAATAAAGATGTGAAATGATCCAAAAAGACACAATAAAGACACAAAATTACCAAAAAAGATGGAAAATGATCAAAAAAGACAATTAATGACCAGAAAAAGACACACACTTACAAATAATGATGTAAATGGTCCAAAAAAATGCACAAAATTACACAAAATTACCAAATAAAGACACAAAATGACCAAAAAAGACATACAAACATCCAAAAAGACACAAAATTACCTAAAAAAAGATGTAAATGAAAAAAAAAACATCCCGAAAACTCCCCCCAATGTTACCCTATGGAGAGGCTACAGTGGGTGACATCATCGCTAGAGTGCAGAGGGGGAGAAAAATATGTCAAAAAATAAATTTGGAAACTGCACTCGAGGCAGCAGATACCACTCTACAGAAATAATTTATAGATATAAACGTATTAAAATGTGTCTTCTCCCTCACATTGGTGTGGTAAAGCTGTCAGAGTTCTAGTTTAGCCGTAGGACCACAGATGATCCACCAACACCACCCACAGCCTCATAGACCGCCATGGGGAAAAGGAGGGGACATTTCTGGAGGAAAGCAGAGCTACCAGTTTCTTCTGATCGCACAAAAAAACTATTTCTTCATTTTCTTCACAAAACACTTATGTAGACATTAAGGAAGAACTGAGGATGTTCAAAGTGAAGTCGGATCAATGATAGGAGCTACGGTTTGGACAAAAATGCTGACAAAATTTATACACGAACTGACAAGTTTTATACACAAAATGACGAGTTTTATGCACAAACTGACAAGATTAACACACAAACTGAGGAGTTTCACACACAAACTGACGAGTTTTACACAAACTGACGAGTTTCACAGACAAACTGACGAGTTTCACACACAAACTGACGAGTTTTACACAAACTGACGAGTTTTAGACACAAACTGACGAGTTTTAGACACAAACTGACGAGTTTTACACACAAACTGACGAGTTTTAGACACAAACTGACGAGTTTTAGACACTAACTGACAAATTTTATACACAAACTGACGAGTTTCACACACACAAACTGACGAGTTTCACACACAAACTGACGAGTTTCACACAAACTGACGAGTTACACACTAGTTTCAGACAGACAGACATGGACAAACACACACACCAACACCTGGTTTATTATCTCACATGACTTCCTCCTCTTTTCCACTTTGAAAACAGCTCAGATTGTAATCTAATAATGTAGACTGACAGTCACGGGCCAGAGTCAAGCACACTCTAAATGTCTCTACAAATAGTTTCATAGTTCATCTTGAAATCATGACTCTTTCTTGTGTGTGTTTCTGTTTTTATTTCTCCCTTTCTCTCCCTCGTACACTGTTTTATTTCACCTTTTTCTGCTGTGAGACAGCCGGCCTTTGTGCGAGGCTTTTGGTTTTAAACAGTTTGCCCTATTGACTGGCTGCCTCGGCCACTCCCGCACCGCCGTGATCGATACCGCGTCCCACCGCTTGTATTCAAACGTCTCTCAGTAGCTGTGAGTCACAGGCCAAGCCGAGTCACCGGCCGGCTTCCTGTGAAAGGCAGAGCTGAGTGTCAAACCACCGGGGGTCCTTGGAAATGGAAATGTGTAAAATAGGAAAAGGATACAGATGATTTTCCCCCCGTCACCTCTCCTGCTGAGCTTCCCTCCCACTCAGCAGGCTCGGTCATGCTCTCTTGCGCCTGTTTTTCTTCCTCCTCCTCCTCCTCCTCCTCCTCCTCCTCCTCCTCCTCCTCCTCTGAGCCTCCGATGCCAAAAAGGAGAATTTTATCAACACTGCATTTTTGTGGGCCAAGTAAAAGAGAGAAGAAAAAAAAAAAACAGCTGAACCCACTGTTCACTGACTGAGATATTGACAATGCAAAACAGCCTCGTGCTGCATCGGAGCCATTGTGTCCAACAAACCAACAGTAATGATGATTTGTAAGCAAGAAAGCGTCAGCGTCTGCAATAGAGCTCAGAAACCTTTAACCCTTATGGCCTCCTTAAATTTACTATCCGCACACTAGAACTGCTATAAAATCACCATAATGTTTGGTCGTTTTCAACAAGTCTGAAGTTTTTTAAGAGATTTATGAAAATAAAATCTGAAAAAGATATTGATGTATAGTGATTTAATAGCAGTTTTACACTGAAAAAAAATGGCAGCTGTGGTTGCCAGAACTTTACCGTAATAAATACGGTGCAACTTTTTGTAATATTACGGTAAAATTATATTAGCACTGTTGATTTCCCGTTTAAGATTCAAACTGACGAGTTTTACACACAAACTGACTAGTTTTACACACAAACTGACAACATTTATACACAAACTGACAAGTTTTAGACTCAAACTGACGAGTTTTAGAAACTAACTGACGAGTTTTATACACAAACTGACGAGTTTTATACACAAACTGACGAGTTTTGTACACAAACTGACTAGTTTTATACACAAACTGACGAGTTTTATACACAAACTGACGAGTTTTATACACAAACTGACGAGTTTTATACACAAACTGAAGAGTTTTATACACAAACTGACGAGTTTTATAAACAAACTGAAGAGTTTTAGACACAAACTGACGAGTTTTAGACACAAACTGACGAGTTTTATACACAAACTGACGAGTTTTAGACACAAACTGACGAGTTTTAGACACAAACTGACTAGTTTTATACACAAACTGACGAGTTTTATACACAAACTGACAAGTTTTATACACAAACTGACTAGTTTTATACACAAATTGACGAGTTTTATACACAAACTGACGAGTTTTATACACAAACTGACGAGTTTATACACAAACTGACGAGTTTTATACACAAACTGACGAGTTTTATACACAAACTGACGAGTTTTATAAACAAACTGAAGAGTTTTAGACACAAACTGACGAGTTTTAGACACAAACTGACGAGTTTTAGACACAAACTTACGAGTTTTAGACACAAACTGACTAGTTTTATACACAAACTGACGAGTTTTATACACAAACTGACTAGTTTTATACACAAACTGACGAGTTTTAGACACTAACTGACGAGTTTTAGACACAAACTGACTAGTTTTATACACAAACTGACGAGTTTTATACACAAACTGACGAGTTTTAGACACTGACGAGTTTTAGACACAAACTGATGAGTTTTATACACTAACTGACAAGTTTTATACACAAACTGACGAGTTTTATACACAAACTGACGAGTTTTATACACAAACTGACGAGTTTTACACACAAACTGACGAGTTTTATACACAAACTGACGAGTTTTATACACAAACTGACGAGTTTTATACACAAACTGACTAGTTTTATACACAAACTGACAAGATTTATAGGTCACCAGAGGGAGTATCTGGCACTACATAAAAAATACTAATGCAATCAGATCGATTTTGTTGCTAATCTTTGACATATCCAAGACTCTTATCACCACCAAAACCCCAGCTCCCTACTATTTACTATATGGGGAAAAAAATAAATAATTCATTAATTGTGGGGGTTTTTTGGAAGAAATTATGGAAAAATTCAAATATATAAATAATAAACATATAAAGGGTTAAAATTCTGAAAATTATTTAATGTTTGGTAGTTTTGTACAGGTCTGAAGTTGTTTAAGAGATTTATGAAAAAAAAATATTGATGTATGGTGATTTTTTTTTACCACGAGGGTCACCAGAGGGTCAAAAATGCCCCAATGGAGTGTAAAAGACATGTAACCATGCAACACAAGGTTAATGACAATGGATGTCAAAAATGTTACTAAAAAGAAAAAATCCTGCAAAAATTCATGCCTCAAGCTGTAACACAGCCAAAACAAATGAAAAAAAGAAGAGAACAATGGCCTAAAATTGCCAGAGCATAAAGGTCAAATGAACCAAAATATTACTAAATTAGCTGTTAATAGAGTCCATTAATGTGGCGGTTTCTTATTAGTTTGGATCACATAACAGGAGCTCAAAAAATAAAATAGAACATGGAGTATTTTATTTAAGATTCAGAAAAGTAAATAAAGTGGAATAGTGTGGTGAGTGGAGTGCAGATCTCCACCAGGCATTAAGATTCTTCTGCACAGCTCTGATCGATCCCAACTCCACTAAAAAAACAACATTTTAAGAGTAGTTTTCTTGTGTTCTAGCACAGTAGTTCTCAACCTTTTTGAGTCACGACCCCCAATTTACACAATCTCACAAGCACAGTTCAGATCATACAAACTCAGTTGATACGATGAATTTTGGACAAATAATGAAGCAGACAACAACTAAAACATCTCTCTGTCTGTACATTTATATATTTACTTTTAATCTAAGTGCTTTGCTATCAGTTTAAAGGTCCATTCTGACCTCCTGAGTGTGTAACAGTCAGCTTCAAGCCAGAGACTCCTTGGAAAGTAACAACTTGATACTTTGGGATTTGTCCGAAAACACACAAAATTACCCAAAAAATAATCTAATTGACCACAAAATGATTACAAAAAGACACAAATGCCCCAAATTTACATGCAATTAAGCAAAAGGGACTCAAATTGACCACAAAATGACAAAAAAATGACCAAAAAAAGGCACAAATTGACCAAAAAAAGGCACAAAATGGCCCAAAAAAGAAACAAAATGACCAGAAAATGACACAAAATGACTAAAAAAAGACACAAAATTACCAAAAAAAGGAAACAAAATGACCAAAAAAGACACAAAATGACCAGAAAACACACAAATTGACCAAAAAAGACACAAAATTTCCCCAAAAATGACACAAAATGACCAGATTTTGTTTTTTGACACATGTGCGTCATGACTTAGTTGTTTCAGCATCTTTTTCATCTTTTTCTTGCAGTGAAATCCTGAACTCTGATCAGAAAACAAGCATTTTTAAAGTTGTTTGCTCGTGATTTTGACGTGACGAAGCATGAACTCGAGCTTTTTTGCACATCAGCACCATGTTTTACTTATTTCAGCTCTTACTTTTGATCCATATATTGCAATGAATTCACAGCTAAATCTGAACTGGCATCCAGACGTAGCTCTTGGAAAGAAAATACTGTGGGGAAACACACAAATGCACAAACATACATTTTTTATTTATAGAAATATCCTGCTGGGGACTCAAGTATCATCTTGTTCTCTGGCAACTTTAGTAAACAAGTTTCTTTCCAAAAAATAAGCAACATTTGTAACACTTCTGTATTACACTGTAAGAACACTGAACACCTGAACAATATCAAATGCTTTTGTTGTTGTATATATTTTTCTATAACATTTGTATTGCATTGTAAAAAAAACAATGGCCAAATTGCTTTATGGAAAGGTTTATTTTATTTACCGTATTTTCCGGACTATAAGTCGCAGTTTTTTTCATAGTTTGGCCGGGGGTGCGACTTATACTCTGGAGCGACTTATGTGTGAAATTATTAACACATTATTACCGTTATGTCATTTCACATGTTATTTTCACACTAAACCGCAAGAGGGCGCTCTAGGCCGAGTATGAGGATGAGTCTGACGTAAGCGACGTAGAAGAAGAAGCGCCGCATCTTCTACCTCCGGAGTTAGCGGAGTTGTTTAAAAGTGACACCGAGGACGAAGATTTCATTGGATTTTAGTTATTTGGAGTGACACGGATGTTTTGGTAAACTTCTTAGCATGTTATTTATGCTATAGTTATCTGAATAACTCTTAATATGTTATGTTAACATACCAGGCACGTTCTCAGTTGTGTCATGTAACGTAAGCATACCGTACAATTATTCAGCCTGTTGTTGCCTCTATTCTATTTTTATTTTAAATTGCCTTTCAAGATGACATGTCTGTTCTTGGTGTTGGATTTTATCAAATAAATTTCCCCCAAAAATGCGACTTATACTCCAGTGCGACTTATATATGTTTTTTCCTTCTTTATTATGCATTTTATGGCTGGTGCGACTTGTACTCCGGAGCGACTTATAGTCCGGAAAATACGGTAGATTATGCTTTATGTTCTGATTCTGGCAGGTTATTAACCAAATAACCAGAAAACTTTCTATATGATGATTTATATCGTTATTCAGATATGAAATTACCAATATCAGGATAGAAGATTTTGGCTATATTGCCCTGCCCTAACTGACGATTAACTAAACATTTAAAAAAATCTATAACCACAGCTAACACCATTTATAAAGCATAAATGATAAAATGATTTAAAATGATGAATAATTAAATTACACCTCCTAACAGTATATTAAGTAGTTAAAATGAGCTCTACCTTGCTGCTTGCGTTATTGCATCAATAATAATAATCCAATATATCGACACCCTCATAAAATAATAATAATAATAATAATAATAATTCATTTTTTTCAGGATTTTCAGAAAACACAAATAATGCTAACATTAACATTAACTGATGTTAGTTTTGGCAAAAAACTAAAACAACATGTACCTATCTCACTTAAGAAAATGGAAGACTGTCTGTTAGTCCAACCAAACGCTGAACAAAACATTTTTAATGAACAAAGTGTTCAAATAAACTGTCATTAAGTGAAAATACAGTGAAAGTTATGGGACCAACCCGTACGGAAACACAGACAACGACAAACAAGTTCACGTCTCTATACCATAGACATAATAAATATAATTGTTACAACATGGTCTCACAGAAATCCGTGAAATAGCCACGGATTTCGCTTAACTCAAAATCCGTGGAATAGCCACGGAATCGCTCAAATTTCCGTGAAACTGACACGGATTTCGCTACAATGCAAGTTAATGACAGTCATATCCCGTGGGTATTCCAACATACAAAGTGATTATGTACATTCACTGAGTGAATATTTAGAAAATAAAACATATATTTCTCGCTAGAAATGTGATCAAAATCCATTTCTATGCAGAAACTAAGTCAAAATATTGATTTTTCACTAAAAATGAGAGAACTGTCCGCCATGTTTTTTGTTCTGACCGCCGGGACCTTGAAAGTCACGTGACTTGGAACAAACCAATAGGAACAAATATCCACGGAATAGCCACGGGATATGACTGTCATTAACTTGCATTGGAAATTTGAGTGATTCCGTGGCTATTCCACGGATTTTGAGTTAAGCGAAATCCGTGGCTATTTCACGGATTTCTGTGAGACCAGGTTCAATTGTTAGTATGTCTGTGTTAGATATGCATTGCTTTTCCTCTCTTCCGTTCTCTCCTGATGACGGCTCGCCTTGTCAGTGACCTGTCAATCAAAGGTAGCCCCGCCCCAAATCATACGATTCTTTATCTTCTATTTTCTTCTCAATGGGGCCATTATTTACACTATTAACATCAGATTGTCTTGAAGAAGATTTTTTACTAGTGATTGAGACCATAGTGTTGTCCTGAAAAAATATTTCTGAGGTAATAAATCAAGTGAGAAGTTTTCTCATTTTGCATCGAAATGAATGGACCAAAATGCTTCTGCCCCCTGCTGGAATTATTAGTAGAATGCAGCTTAAGGCACTTCCTGTTTGCCTCCCTGCTCAGACCAGGAGGTTGCCGCCTGGTCTCACTTCATGTCTGACTGAGGGTTTCTTGCTTTAACCCATGGAAATGTCTCCACTCACATTAACTCCCTCGGGGCTACAGAAGAGACAGAGATTTTCTCCCTTTGCCTCCTCGGTGTGTTTGAGGTCTTATTGGCTTGTAGTTTTTTTTAGCTCTCTGCGGTTCTCTCTGAGGGCGAGAGCTCCCGGGGGACAGAGAGAGGCAGCTTTGTGGTTCCCATTATGTAAAAAAACTTTAGAGACTACATCTATATTTCCATTAACATTTCCCACAGCGAGCTCAGGCTGATATCCAGTCTGAATGACAATGAGCAACTGGGCAACCTTCAGTTTTCTGCATCACCACCATCACAAGCAAAGTTTCCATAGTCACAGAGGTCAGGAGTAAACTCTGTGGATGATAGATATGAGAACTTGTAGATGTCTGCATGCATGGAGTCACTCCTAGTGACATTAAACTGTATGTTGGGCTCTCCAGAGACCCTGTGGGGGCTCCTGTCCCCTCTGGGCTCCACCTCCCTCTGTATGAACCTGAAGCTTTCACAAACTCTCCAGGCTGCATCGAACCCTGAACACATCTCTGTCGCAGCTCTTTGTCAGCAGCAGGAGTCTGCAGCTGACTGAAAGCTGTTTCTCAGCGTGGAGCGTTTCCTTTGTGTGGAAACTGTCATGGCAGTGACATATAATAAACAACAGAGTGGAGGGCTTTTCTGGCTGCCTTTTTAGTTCAGTCTAGTCTTTTGATTGGTGTTATTTTGGGTCATTTTGTGTCTTTTTTTTTAGTCATTTTGTGTCTTTTTGATTCCTTTTTTGTCATTTTGTGTCTTTTTGTTTCTTTTTTGGGTCATTTTGTGTCTTTTTTTAGTAATTGTGTGTCTTTTTTGGTCATTTTGTGTCTTTTTTGGTCATTTTGTGTCTTTTTTTAGTAATTTTGTGTCTTTTAGTCATTTTGGCCTTTTTGTTTCTTTTTTTGTAATTTTGTGTCTTTTTTAGTCCTTTAGTCCAACATAAAATGCTATTTTGAATCTTTTTTTTGCTTTCAAAACACTATCATGCTCAATAAAGAATTTGAAATGTTGCAAATGTGAACATATTAAAGTGATATATAAAAAACAGACTCTTTAGCTGCCTTTTTAGTTCAGTTTACAGTCTTTTGATTTGTGTTATTTTGTGTCAGGATCACTTGTTTGGTTTGGTTTGTTTTGCCTGCTGAAAGCTTTAAAAATAATAGTAGATACATGATTTTTTACCATGATTTAAAAAGCTTAACTTGTGATTAAATCCATCAGGTGATTGATTGCAAACTGTTCAGTCAGATAAAAACTGTGCATGTTGTGTTCTTGTATCTGGCAGCTGGGCACCAGCTGTTTGTTGCCAAAACTGAAAATATGGTTGCCAGTTATGTTCATTTTATATTTTGAGTAATTAAGACACTCGGAGTTGGCTTAATAATGAGAATGTGATGTCAAAGAATAAAAGCTTATTGCTGTTGTATCTGGTACTTTCCAGAATTTGTGCCATTAGTTAACGAATGCGCCAAACCTTAATTATTGGTATAAAAAGTAGCAGAAGTGCAGCTGTTGTCATGTTCTTCACAGAGTTGGCACTATTTTAGTATCACCAATGCAACAAATGTATTGCTTTTCATGTTTGGAATGGCAACTAAACACATGTTGTATGATGTATACATGTTTCAGTACAAGGAGCCTGTTAGCAAGTTTCTATACCCGTTCGTTGTTATCTGCAACATGTGGTCAATTCTGCAGTCCGACACTAATAACGCTTATAATTCCATTATGTCTCGCTGAAGTCTTTGTGACACCAGAAGAGCTGCATGATCTGCTGTCAGGAGCCAGAATTTAGTTTCTTTGTACAACAATGTTGTACAATGTTGTCTCCCCCCCCCCCCCCCCAATCCACCCTTTAATCAATATGTTTGAACAGCACGGACAAACAGGCCTGCAGCTGCCCTGCAGCACAGCATCACATGCTGCAGGATAACAAGACATCATGACTTCATTCTCGACAACAAAAGCTCTTTCTTCCCTCTGAGGTGATTGTGTGATGTATAGTGAGCGGCGTGCGTCATCAGGTATCATTGTGCTCAGCCTTCCTATGTATTCTGGTTAAAAAGCATTGATTGCAGCTGTAAACACAGAGACATTAGTCACACTCTCTCAGTGAGAACTGAAAAAGACCAGGAATCCTTGAGTCGTTTGATAAGCAGCTTTGGTTTGAATCTTTTGTATTAAAGGGTTACTCACTGTGTCTCTTCAAAGACTCGTTCTACTACTGACTTCTTATGTTCCTGATTGATAATAACACACTGTCTGAATGAGCTTTACTGACGGTTTCTCAGGCAGCAGGTGTTTCAGTGCAGCGTGCCTAAATTGAATGGCTGCTGCTGAATAGCTAATCTTAATGATTAGAACTTTAAAATATCTCACTCCTACCATTCCTTTCAGAAATTCTGGAGTGCACAGTCTTGAACCAAGTCTCCAGGTTCCTTTCTGAGAACAACCTGTACCATCCAAATCAGTCTGGCTTCAAACAGGGTCACTCTACTGAGACTGATCCTGTCTGTAACAGAATCACTGCGTCTGGCTCCAGCAGCTGGTCAATCATCTGCTCTATTGTTGCTGGACCTCTCTGCAGCTTTGGACACCGTTAACCACCAGATCCTCCTCTCTTCACTCACAGAACTTGGTATCTCAGGTTCTGCCCTCCGATTGTTCGAGTCCTACCTATCATTGAGATCTTTTAGAGTATCTTGGACGGGGGAAGTGTCAAAACTACAAAACCTTTCCACTGGGGTGCCTCAAGGATCAGTGCTAGACCCCCTTCTCTTCTCAATTTACACCACCTCACTTGGCACAATCATCCGCAATCATGGCTTCTCATACCGTTGTTATGCTGATGATACCCAGCTGTTATTTTCCTTCTCACCAAATGACCCCACAGTCTCAGCCCACATCTCTGCTTGTCTTGTTGACATCTCCACATGTATGACAAAACACCACCTTCAGCTTAACCTCTCAAAGACGGAGCTCCTCGTCATCCCACCCCGTCCCACCTTACACTAGCCTATCAGTCTTCAGCTTGGATCAAAGCAACTTGTACCCACAAGCTCTGCACGAAACTTGGGTGTCATGATTGATGACCAACTGACCTTCAAGGTTCATGTGTCCTCAATTGCCCGATCTTGTCGATTCGCCCTGTACAGCATCAGGAAAATGAGATCCTATCTGACCAAGCAATCGACAAAACTCCTGGTTCAGGCCCTTGTGTTATCCCGTTTAGACTACTGCAACTCTCTACTGGCGGGTCTTCCTGCTGCACCACCAAACCTATGCAGATGATCCGTCTGGTCTTCAACCAGCCCTGGAGAACTCATCGCTCTGCACTGGCTCCCAGTCACAGCCCACATCAAATTCAAAGCCTTGTCTCTTGCCGACAAAATAGCAACAGGCACAGCCCCTTCTTATCTGAACTCCTTGGTTCAGGTCCACAAACCCTCCCGTCCACTACGCTCCTCCAGTGAAAGACGTCTGGCTCCTCCACCGCTGAAGGCCTCTACGTCTCAAACCAGACTCTTCTCCTCTGTGGAGCCCCTATAGGTGGTGGAACCAACTTCCAAACTCCATCCGTTCCGCTGAGTCCTTCTCAATCTTTAAGAAGAGACTGAAGACCAACTCTTTACTGAACACCTTCACTCTTGATCTACACTGACGACTACGACAAGATCGCACTGACCGCTCAGAGACCTATAAAGCACTTGTGTCCTAATGGACTCAAAGTGAACCCAAGGCACTTACTCTTGCTATGTTTCTTCACTTCATCCTTGCTTGTGTTGTATTACTCTCATTTGTACGTCGCTTTGGATAAAAGCGTCTGCTAAATTACATTAAAAACTGTTTCATATTGCAGTTTTCTCATATTAAATCCATTTTATTTTCAGAAGGTTAAATCAAACCTGTGTTTGTTTGACTTCCATACTGTGCCAGTCTGCAACCAGCAGCCAGCTGCTGTGTATTATATTTTCAGTGTGTGTGTCAGTGATTTATGTGGCTCTTTAGATTGAGTTAACCCTTCGCTCCTGCTGATAACAGAACCATATGGTTTGATGGTCCGACTCTCTGGCCAGCCGTCCCCCTGCTCCAGACTGGCCTGGCACTAGATTCAACATATTCCCATAAAAGTACAGCTGCCTTTTAATCACGCAGGGCCTGCCTCCTTTTTTAATTGAGACCCAGTAGATTATCGCTGTTTGGCAAAAAGAAACTTGGACAGAAGTCTGCTCACAGAAAGTGATGACTTATAATATGAAAAAAGTCAGCAGGTAACAAGAAAAGTGTGTGAAAAGTGAGACCCATCAGAGATGTTTTAATAGCATGTTGTAACTAAACATGGCTGTGGCTGCAGCAAAAGGGGGGACTGGTTCTACAAAACCCTTAAACCCTAAATCCTACAAAACCTATAACCCATAAAACCTAAAACCTACAAAACCTATAACCCCTAAAACCTACAAAACATATAACCAATAAAACCTACAAAAACTATAACCCATAAAACCTAAAACCTACAAAACCTATAACCCATAAAGCCTAAAACCTACAAAACCTATAGCCCCTAAAACCTGAAACCTACAAAACCTATAGCCCCTAAAACCTACAAAAACTATAACCCATAAAACCTAAAACCTACAAAACCTATAACCCATAAAACCTAAAAACCTACAAAACCTATACGACTAAAACCTACAAAACATAAAACCCATAAAACCTAAAACCTACAAAACACATAACCCCTAAAACCTAAAACCTACAAAACTATAACCCATAAAACTTAAAACCTACAAAACCTATAACCCATAAAACCTAAAACCTACAAAACCTATAGCGCCTAAAACCTACAAAACATAAAACCCATAAAACCTAAAACCTACAAAACCTACAACCAATAAAACCTACAAAACACATAACCCCTAAAACCTAAAACCTACAAAACTATAACCCCTAAAACCTATAACCCATAAAACCTACAAAACCTTTAACCCTTAAAACCTACAAAACCTATAAACCATAAAACCTTTAACCCCTGAAACTTACAAAACCTATAACCCATAAGACTTATAAACCCTTAAACCTATAACCGATTTAAAACCCATTACCCATAAAACCTATAACCTATAAAACCTACATCCCATAAAGCCTTTAACTAAAGCTACTCTAAGTATTAATCTACTGTTAGAGTTGCCATAACAAACCATAAATTGTCTGTATCATTACAGTTGCATTCCTAAGTCGTATCTGTATTATTGTTATGAAGATATTAAATAGAGATCGTCAGTACACCACCTGTCAGCCTCCTGGCTGCCAGAGAGGCCTCCACCCTTCTCCATCTGCTGGTTAAGAGAGCAGATCGTTCCCATCTGTCCGGGGACTCTTGCTGACTCACACTTTATGTTCCAGAGGTTGTGAGGACAGGCGATGATGGTTGAAGGGCTTCATGTCGTGTTCGCACATCATCATCAGCCTGATTTCCTTGTTATGATTCGCATCATAGCCAGGGAGAACTTAACAGCTCCACTGGGTGTTTGTCTGGAGAAAACACATGCAAGGACCTGAGAATTTCACTTGACAAACATTAAATTCTTCATGAAGTTCTTCAGTGTGTTGGAGAAACACAAAAACTGGTTGTAGAAGGGCAATGCTACAGGTAGATACCAGCAACACTATCTATCGTTACAGGTTCTAACTCCAGAAACTCTTTAACAAGTATGTTGAACACTCATTCTATTAGCAAACTGAGAAGCGTGATAAATATTTTGCAGTGACTGTTGTTATGTACCTATAACAAATAAAACCTGTAACCTAAAAAACCTACAACCAATAAAACATATAATCCCTAAAATGTATAACCGATAAAACCGATAACCCATAAAACCTGTAACCCCTAAAACCTAAAAAACCTATAACCAATAAAACATATAATCCCTAAAATGTATAACCGATAAAACCGATAACCCATAGAACCTGTAACCCATAAAACCTATAACCCCTAAAACCTACAAAACCTATAACCTAAAACCTACAAAACCTATAACCTAAAACCTACAAAACCTATAACCCCTAAAACCTACAAAACCTATAACCCCTAAAACCTACAAAACCTATAACCCCTTAACCTACAAAACCTATAACCCCTAAAACCTACAAAACCTATAACCCCTAAAACCTACAAAACCTACAACCCCTAAAACCTACAAAACCTATAACCCCTAAAACCTACAAAACCTATAACCCCTAAAACCTACAAAACCTATAACCCCTTAACCTACAAAACCTATAACCCCTAAAACCTACAAAACCTATAACCCCTAAAACCTACAAAACCTACAACCCCTAAAACCTACAAAACCTATAACCCCTTAACCTACAAAACCTATAACCCCTAAAACCTACAAAATCTATAACCCCTAAAACCTACAAAACCTATAACCCTTTAAACCTACAAATGAGAATTGTTTATCCATCTCAGACACAAAATTATTTTAAAAAAAAAGACACAAAATTACCAAAAAAAGACACAAAATTACAAAAAAAAGACACAAAATTACAAAAAAAAAGACACAAAATTACCAAAAAAAGTAATTAAAGGGACCTACCACACACGACACGGTCAAGTGCCGTTCATATAAAAATCACTTTCATATCAAGGTGGGGGCCACAAATATCATTACGAGGGCTACAATTGGCCCGCAGGCCGCAAGTTTGAGCCCCCTGCTGTAAAGAGAGAGTGTGTTTCAGATGCATTATTTCAAGGACGTGGTGTAAGTCATGGTGAGTGGAGGCGTTGGAGCCATGAGGACGCTATCAGGAGGCCACAGTTCCTGTCTGACACACGTCCTCAGAGACGCTGCAGCCTGCTGCCACTGTCCTTGGAGCAGCGCAGCATACAGATCAGCTGGGCCATCTGGGCGCCGCGTTGTTCTGTCGGAGGGCGTGACAGTCAGTACACCGAGCCGCCATCAACCCAGCAATAACACTAAACCAGTGGGCAGTGAAAATGCCACTCCGACCGTGTTACTATGCACCCTCGGCCGTCACCGTCCCAGCGTAGTCTGCTTTTTATGCAAACTGTGGGTGGTGGAGAGCCCAAGGAGTGGAGGTGCACCGATGGAAGATAAGGCCACAGAATCTCAGTCGGATCTGCTTCAGCCAGGAGAAAACAACATTAATCACTTCAAATATTTACCTGGTTTTTGCAGCATTTGGCTCAAACAACGTTATATAACCGTGTATAGGGCTGAAACTCTGTATTATTATTATCATTCCAGATCCATCTGTTGATTTCTTTGACTAATTTGATCATTGTTTAGTCTGTAAAATAAAAAAAAAGCCCAAATCAGATTGACGAGTCAATAAAAGAAAAACAGCAGATCCCAGCATGTAACAAGCTGGAAACAGAGACAGAGAGCAGCATATTCTTTTGCATCGTGTTGAATTGCATTTTGTTGGATCAAAATGTTAAAAATATTAAGCCCTAAAACCTACAAAACCAATAACCCCTAAAACCTACAAAACCTATAACCCATAAAACATATAACCCATTAAACCTTTAACCCTTAAAACCCATAAAACCTATAACCCCTAAAACCTACAAGACCTAAAATCACTAAAACATCTAAATCCTAAAACCTATAACCGCTATAAAACCCATAAGCAATAAAAACCTATAACCCATAAAACCTTTAACTTTAACTACTTAAAGTGTTTATCTACCGTTAGAGTCACCATAACAAACCATAAATTGTCTGTATCATTACAGTTGCATTCCTAAATAGTAGTTGTATTATGTGTCAACTAGTGTTGAATTGCATTTTGTTGGATCAACTTGTGTTGCATTGCACTGCATTACAGTTGAAGTGAGTGCCATTGGTACTTATGTACATTCATAACTGACAAACAATTATTCACTTATGAGAACAGTGCGGTGAAGTGCAACAAGCTGTAAACACAACACTGGCATTTCATCAGATTATAAAGTTGTTGTGATGGAAAACATTTCAGCAAAATGTTGCCTGTTTTCTCTGTTTTTGGTCTCCACCAGCTGCTGAGATAAAACTCTTTAGTGTGTTTATCTGCTGAATGCTCCACTGTGTTCACCAGCGAGTCTTAATGTCTCTGTCTGCTGTTTGTATTGTACTTTGTAGTGTCTTTATCACAGGTTGAGGGCACTGAGACCACAACAGTAAAGTTGCCATTAATCTCTTTAAACCAACCTGCCAGATGGTGCAGAGCTTCTTCTTTCTAAGTATATATTTATTTTTTGGACTGTATACAGTTGCTCCATATCTCTTTTGTAAACCTCATATGCTTTGGAAAGATTCAGGGGCAACAAAACTTAAATAACTCCCATCATGAGTTTCATTTCAGTCAGGTAAAGGAACATGTTCAGACGAAACTAAACAGATAAACAAGAGCACAAACAGTGTCAGATATCTTCAATATTATATCTTATATCTTCATCTATATATCTTTATATAAAAGTGGCATGTGTCACTTTTGTTTGACTAAACCTTCTGGAGTGTCCAAATCCAGACTTGTTGCCTCCATCAGACTAGAAAACAAAGCAGCGTGGAGCCCTACTGTAAATTTACCTCTAAAGTTCTGGCTGTAAACTCCATGAGGCCAGTTTCAGTTTGATGATGATATACCAAGTAAAACTGGAGACAAGCTCAAATAGATTTAGTATCAAATGATAGAACTGGATGGAACCCTCTTATATGGTAGATTTGACACCTTTGGTCACATTTGACACATTTAACATTCTTTATTGAGCATGATAGTGTTTTGAAAGTTAAAAAAAAGATTCAAAATCACATTTTATGTTGGACTAAAGGACTAAAAAAGACACAAAATGACCAAAAAAGACAAAATGACTAAAAAAGAAACAAATGAACAATAAAAGACACATTTTTTTTAAAGACAAAATGATAAAAAAAAATCTCACAGAAGAAGACAGAATTACCAAAAAAAGACAGAAAATGACTAAAAAAACACACAAAATGACCAAAAAAGGCACAAAAGGACAAAAAATACACAAAATGGACTAAAAAAGATACAAAATGTCCAAAAAAAGACACAAAATGACCAAAAAAGACACAAAGTGACCAAAATAACCCACAAAATTAGAAGACAGAAGACACAAAATGACAAAAAAGACCAAAAAAAGACACAAAATAACTAAAAAAGACACAACAGACACAAAATGACCAAAAAAAAGACACAAAATAACCAAAAAAAGACACAAAATGACCAAAAAAAGACACAAATCGAGAAAACAGAATGGCCAAAAAATCACAGAAGACACAAAATGACAAAAAAAGACACAAAATAACTAAAAAAGACACAAAATAACTTAAAAAGACACAACAGACACAAAATGACCAAAAAAAAAGACACAAAATGACTTACAAAGACACGAAAAGACATGAAAAGAATTCAAAAATGGACAAAATAGCCCAATAAGACTCCATAGAGTTAATTAAAATTATTTGCATGTTTATTCCACCTCGATTTAAAACAAAATAACTTGACTCAGCAGTCTCAGCAGGTGGAGGTGGTTCGTCCCTGACTCCACCTGTCACCTGTCAAAGAGTCCTTGAGAGACTCTGACCCTTAAAACGGTGAAAGAGGTGAATCCATAAAGCATGCTGTCCACTTCCAGTTAACCCTGCCCTTTCCTAATGCCATATTGATTAACTAATCAGTTTCCAGCCTGCCGGTTACATAAATGCAGCCATAATTCAGGTCAACTGGGCTACAGATTGGGACGGTTATTAACCAACTGATTCTTCATGCAACTGAACACTGAACAAGACATTTAATGAACAAAACGTTGAAATAAACTGTCATTAAGTGAAAATACAGCATGAAAGGGTCAAAGTTATGAGACCAAACCGCTAAACATCCTTTTTTATATCTATATAACGTTATATATAACTTTATTGACACGTTGCCGTGGATACGCATTGTTCTGCTTCTCTCCTGGTGACGGCTCGCCTTGTTAGTGACCTGTCAATCAAAGGTAGCCCCGCCCCAAATCATACGATTCTTTATCTTCTATTTTCTTCTAAATGGGGCCATTATTTACACTATTAACATCAGATTGTCTTGAAGACGATTTTTTACTAGTGATTGAGACCATAATGTTATCCTAAAAATACATTTCTGAGGTAATAAATCAAGTGAGAAGTTTTCAAATTTTGCACTGAAATGAATGGACCAAAATGCTTCTGCAGCCACACTCTTAGCGCCCCCTGCTGGAATTTATGGTAGATTGCAAAGGGTCTGACAGACAAACATAGACTACACCCTAAAACAGGTTCACTGCTATTAAAATGCACATAGTTCAGCTACAGGCTGCAGTGTTTGCCCCGCCCTAAAGCACCCTGCTATTTTTTCTATATGAATCTAAATGGGACCATTATGTAAGATCAAACTATTGAAGAAGACTTAAAACTAACGATGAAGGCCATAAACTCATTAGGAAAATGTTAACTAATGTCATAATACAAGTGAGAAGTATAGGCTGATTTTCTTATGGACTTTTATACAATCAAGGCTGTTTACACAGAGCAGAGAGGAGAGGACAGGAGAGGCTGTTTACACAGAGCAGAGAGGAGAGGACAGGAGAGGCTGGAAATATGACAATACTTCAATATGTATATGTGGAGAATACTTTTATGGTAATTTAACATAATTTTGTTGGTAATTTTGTGTCTTTTTTGGTAATTTAATGTAATTTTTGTAATTTCACATATTTTTTATTTTGTGTCTTTTTTGTAATTTCACATTTTTTAGGTCATTTTGTGTCTTTTTTCTGGTACTTTTGTTTCCTTTTTGGTATTTTTTGTTGTGATTCTGTGTGTTTTTTGTAATTTCACGTCTTTTTTTTGGTAATTTGTGTCTTCTTGTGTCATTGTGTGTCTTTTTTAGTAATTTCACATCATTTTAAAGTCATTTTGTATCTTTTTTTGGTAATTCTGTGTCCTTTTTTTTGGTAATTTAATGTAATTTTTGTAATTTCACATATTTTTTATTTTGTGTATTTTTTGTAATTTCACATATTTTTTAGGTAACTGTGTCTTTTTTGGTAATTTTGTTTCCTTTTTGGTATTTTTTGTGTGATTCTGTGTGTTTTTTGTAATTTCACGTCTTTTTTGTGTCATTTTGTGTCATTGTGTGTCTTTTTTGGTAATTTCACATCGTTTTAAAGTAATTTTGTGTCTCTTTTTTGGTCATTTTCAACTTGTTTTTTTGCAGCCAGTAGAGTTTAAAGCACTTGGACATTATTTCACTTTTCAGACCCGGTGGTTTCTGCTCGTCTCTTAGAAATAATGGCTTGAGGTGTTTGAATCCAAGCCTAGCTGAGACTGAAAACATGGTGGTTGTTATAGACGCTTTTCACAAAGCACACAAGGCTTTTTGATGAGATGTTTTTACCATCAACTCCTTCGCCAGGCTTTTGAGAAAAGACCTTACCTGATACTTCATCGTGTGGCGGTCCAGCAATCTATCGTCCCCTCGCTGTTTGAAATGATGGTCTGTAAAAACAGATTTATACAAGGGTCAACTTACCATGACTGAAGGATTTCGATCCCTGTTTCAGTCACTGAGTGCCTTGAAAACGTCGATCTTGAGCTGAACTCACTGCTGTCATGGTGACACAAGAACAAATGAGCTTCAAGGCACCTTTGAGCCCGTTTCTTAGTATAATGTCATTTGTGCGAACGGGTGATTCTCATGAAGCCACACTGTAAACAATTGTCTTGTAAATTAACAGTAAAATACTGCATTCTACTTTTAATTTTACAGTTCTACTGTTATCCACTTTACAGTATGTTACTGTGATAAAATCACATACTGAATCACAGTTAAATCCTGCATTTCATAGATTTTTACAGTAGACTTAAACACAGTATAGTGCTGAAGCTAGTTGCAATATTGTTGCAGTAAACAATGCAGTCATTTATTGTAAATAGAGCATATTACTGTCTGAAAGCCAATCACTATGAATTAAGCGCTGTCTTCACTGTAACCTCGGTCATTTTTATTTGGTAATTCTGTCTTTTTTGGGTAATTGTGTGTCTTTTTTAATAATTTTGTGTCTTTTTGTAATAATTGTTTGTCTTTTTTTGGTAATTGTGTGTCTTTTTGGGGGTAATTCTGTGTCTTTTTTTAATAATTGTGTGTCTTTTTTGGTAATTGTGTGTCTTTTAATTGTGTGTCTTTTTGGGGGTAATTTTGTTTCTTTTTTTGATAATTGTGTTTCTTTATTAATAATTTTGTGTCTTTTTTGGGTAATTTGGTCTTTTTACATAATTCTTTGTATTTTTTTGGTAATTGTGTGTCTTTTTGGGGGTAATTCTGTGTCTTTTTTTAATAATTGTGTGTCTTTTTTGGTAATTGTGTGTCTTTTTGGGGGTAATTGTGTGTCTTTTTTTAATAATTGTGTGTCTTTTTTGGTAATTGTGTGTCTTTTTGGGGGTAATTTTGTTTCTTTTTTTAATAATTGTGTTTCTTTATTAATAATTTTGTGTCTTTTTGTAATACTTGTGTCTTTTTTGGGTAATTTTGTGTCTTTTTACATAATTCTTTGTATTTTTTTGGTCATTTTGTGTCTTATTTGGGTAATTTTGTGTCCTTTTTGTGTCATGTTGTCATTTTGTGTCTTTTTAAGTAATTTAGTGTTTTTTCAGTTATTTTGCATTGTTTTTTATTAAAAAAAATAAATCAAATTAAACTGACTTTAAATTGTATAAACGTTATAAAGGGTCAAAGAAAACATGTTTCAATGCTCTTAGATTTCTGCTATGAGCTGCACCATGTTCATGAGAATCACCCGATATTTCACGGCAGCTCATCTCACATTTTCTGAAGACTTTCTCCCTCCGAATACGACTGCCACTCACACGGACAAAGCACTTCCATTAAACTCACAATTTTCAGAGACAGAGATTACAATCAAGCCCAGACAACCGGCTCTCGAGAAAAAAATGCAATGCAGGCCTGGGAGTATTTGAAAGGAGAGAATCAGCCACCTCCTGGTATTTAAAGATGAAATGTGATGTACGGAGTGAAAATATTCCCCGAGCATCCAGCGAGGAGCCACAGAGTGCAAATTGAAGCGGCGCTGGCCTTTGGAGGCGTCCGCTGTGATGCTCATTTCCTCTGGCGCCTCTCAAAGCTCACCCCAAAGCCACATTTAATATCCCCAAGCCAAACTTAATATCATTAAGGGCAATCAGCCCAGACGCTGGCTGGTTATGAAACTAATCACATCGTTCTAACGAGGAAACAAAATGGAGACGTTGGGAGGGACCTCACGCCAACCCAAGCTCCAAATGAAGGTTAACGAGGAAGCCCGTCGCCCCAAATCCAATCTGGAGGCTGAAAGTAATGGTTATCTTGATTACTTTTGGATTCATCAATTATTTAATATGTTAAATACAGATTGTGTCGTCTTCCATTGTCTTATTCTATGTCCGGTTCCAACACAGTTGAGAAACTGGAGCCGATGATTCATCATCTTCATGTGACGTCAAAGCTGCCGTCCGCTGTCAGCCAATCACAGCTCAGCTTTACACAAAATGCCAATTTCTTGTTGTTCAGTTGATCTTATGTGAGGTCCAGCTCCAACAACCACAGCTTTTCAGCTCTGCCCTAAACTGCCCTACGAAGTCTAACTGCAGTTAACTGAGTCAATATCAACATAAGGTGCCTTTGAGACCCCATTTGTAAAAAGAAAAAAAAAAAAGTTCAGATTTTCCATTTAATTTCATATTTATTGTATTAAGTAGAGGTTATGCTGTTAGAAATGCATGTTGGTCAATCTCCCACACTTTTTTTATAAAGTAACTATAGGTAGACAATGTACATGCAAACAGCAAAATATGTCCACCCTGTCATGACATTATTATATTTTTTAAAATAATATATAAACAGCTGTTTCTGAGATTTTTTTTGTCAATTCCTACATCCTGTCAAACATTTGCAGTATTACTAAAAAAGCGCAAAAAGCACCATGCACAGTTATCGATGCTGATTTGTTTACAATAAGTGGCAGACACCACGTGTACGGTTAGCATGCCGGTTGTTTACAATAAGTGGCAGACGCTGTGCACAGTTGAAAATGTTGATGGCTTACGTAAACAAAATCGAGTCCACAAAAGCTATCGTGTCCATTTTTTATACGTCGAACGATAAGTCGATATAGTGATTATCGTGACAAGCCTAGCTGTTTGGTGACAAGATAAATAAAGCATATTCTGAAAGGGATAGTTTGGGGTTTTTGAACATTAAGTTGCATGAAATGAAATACTAATGAAAGCTAATATGAAATGAAAGCTGTTTACTCTCCGAGCTCTGATGTTGGAGTTCTGGCCGGTTCAGATCATAGAAAAGATTGTTCGGGCAAAGTGTCAGGATCATGATGTTACAAGGTTTTACTCCACAGAACAATGTGTCACCTATTATATATACCTATATATATATAAGGTCACCTATTGCACCACAAAACAAACTTCACTTGGCACTATTATGTTTCTTGAAAAAGACATACAGCATACAGCAGTAGTAATGTCGCAGTGCGCTTTACGCTGTACCGACTGCAAAGTGTAGTCGTCATTGTATTTACTTGCTTTTTCAAGAAACAAAGTAGTGCCAAGTGAAGTTGGTTTCTGATGGTTTCTGACCTTTTAGTGTACACATAGATTTGTGGGGTAAAACCTTGTAGTTTTGTGACTCTGCAAGCTTGAGGGAACTTTCTATTCTTTGGTTGGAAATGGACAGAACTCCCACGTCGGAGCTCGGAAAGTAAGCAGATCCACGACACTAATGACAAGAATTTCATGCAATTTAATGTCCAAAATCCCGAACTATTCCTTTTAACTGATGCTTGGTTGTCAGGTGACCAAAACACATGAAGCTGCTGCCCCGGTCCACAGCAGGACAGTACTTTTCTCCTGCTTGCTTCTTCAGATTGGGGGCGTGCCAGCCGCCATCTACTCTATGTGATATACTGACTGTGGATACAGCCACACTTCAATAAACCAGAACTTTCCCTGTACATCTCTCTGAAAGAGGCAAAGTAAATATTTAATGTCTATATAAAAAGGGAAATAGTCCTTTTTACTGCCAACATGATTTGTCAGTTGCGTCAGGTTCCAGTTGAGTCGGTAGAGCTTTGTATTGTTCACACAGACTTCCTGTGAGAATCACCAACAACAAACTCTCCTCTGGGCTCCAGTTGCCACAAAGAGCTTCGTCAGTATATCCCAGCTTCTTTTTATCCTTACTCACCAGCTCTGCTGTGCTCCTCGGGGACAAAGAAAACCAATAACACACCTTTGCAGGGGAAACAAACGATGACGACGTAGCTGGAGTTTTCTTCCTGCTGAGCAGCTTTGTATGAAGCAGGTGAGGAGAGGAAGCTGCTGGCATGTTGAGTTGAGTCAGCTGTAAGAGGAGATAGTTGGTCCTGATACATGAAGAGCAGCCAGAAGGAAACCATTGTGTTGTAACAATCAGAGCTGATAAAGCTGCAGAAACAATGATGCAAGCCTCAAAGTAAAATATAAACTATTTTGAACGGCCATTATCGTCCGGTTTCCATCAAAAAAAGTAACCAAAAAGAAGCTAAAAATTGGGTTTCATCAAAATCACTTAATTATACATGTCTTATTTACATCTTGTCCCAAAATGAATCATTTGGACTAACCCGATCCCCTTAAAAACATTAAATTATCTGCAAAAATGAAGTGAAACTATAGGATTCAAACTCAAGCCAAGACTCACCATCGCAACATTTTAACTTTTCATTTATTTCATCATTATTTGGGCTTGTTATCGTTCCACTAGCTGCAACTCTATAAACTCCCATTTTAATATTTCTTTTATTTATTCTTTGATATTAATTCAAAAGAAAGGGGGAGTATAATCTGTTGTATAATTTGCCATTTGGATCCTTTTATTCTGTTGGTTTTTCAGTGTTATCTCAGTGGTTTCTGTTTCCATTAAAGCGTTGAGTAACTTTTAAGTAGATTTTCTAAAAACAGACAAAATAAAGTGTGACTCAGTGAGAGTTATCCCCCCACTGTTATGCTAATGTACTTGAAAGATGTGACAAGATAAGAGAATTAATGGAGCACCAACTCTGGTCCATCGTGACATTTCATCGCCGCTTCCCAACTAAGATGGCATTTGTTATTCTAATGAATGAATTAGTCTCGTCTGACCCGTCTCTATCTCCATGAGAGGCTTCGGGACAGAGAGAGATGTGACAGACACAAGAGTTCTGTCTCAACTCTGCATCCAGAATGTGGCAGTTATTCTATTAATTCTATGCCATGAAAGAAGATCCATCTATCCATCATCTTTATACGCTATTTGCCTTTTCTTTAATAATAATAAACTCACAGTCACAGCTCAGTGAAGTATAGAAACCTTTTGGGGAGTCAGACACTTTTTCCCCCTCAATTTCTGGTTCTGGACACAGACACTTGAATCCTGACCAGGCGGCAACCTCCGTGTCCAGGCGGCAACCTCCGGGTCCAGACGGCAATCTCTGGGTCCAGGCGGCAACCTTCGGGTCCAGGCGGCAATCTCTGGGTCCAGGCGGCAACCTTCGGGTCCAGGCGGCAACCTCCGGGTCTGAGCAAGGAGGCAAACCAGGAAGTGCCTTAAGCTGCATTCTACTGAAAATTCCAGCAGGGGGCGCTGACGGAGGTTGCAGAAGCATTTTAGTCCATTCATTTCAATGCAAAATTTGAAAACTTCTCACTTGATTAATTACCTCAGAAATGTTTTTCTTTGACAACACTATGGACTCTATCACTAGTAAAAAATCTTCTTCAAGACAATCTGATGTTAATAGTGTAAATCAGGGGTCTCAAACTCAAATTACCTGGGGGCTGCTGGAGGCAGTATCAAAATGACCAAAAAAAAGACACAAAATTAAAAAAAAAAAAAAGACACAAAATGACAGAAAAAAACTAAATTACTTAAAAAAGACATAAAATGACCAAAAAAAGACACAAATTTACTAAAAAAAAATACACAAAATTACCTAAAAAAAGACAAAAAAATGACCAAAACAAGACACAAAATGACTAAAAAAGACACAAAATGACTAAAAAAGACACAAAATGACAGAAAAAACCTAAATTACTTAAAACGACACAAAATGACCAAAAAAAGACACAAAATTACTAAAAAAAAGACACAAAATTACTAAAAAAAAAGACAAAATTATTAAAAAAAGGACACAGAATTACCAAAAACAGACACAGAATTGCCAAAAAAGACACAAAATTACCAAAAAAGGGTTAAATCCTGTGCATTGACCTCTTCAACCACATCTAGAAAAATGCATCTTATCAGACACACTTCTCTTCAACTATGTTCTGTTTTTCCTCTTTTTTTCTGTGCAATACCTTCTACAATGCACCGTCCACAGACATCAGGTCACAGGAACCATCGAATAGATCCCAAACAAAAAAAACTGCCAACTCAAACGTATATGTACCGACCCAAAAACAAGAAATCCTACAAGACTACAGTGTTGGTGAGCCGAGGAAAGCCCAGGGCTGAAATGTGTCTGTTTCCTCTGCTGCCCTGCAATATTAAAACGTGTTATTTATATATTTATGTGTCAGTGTTGAAGACTTTGTTCCCCATTTGTAGCAGGTTGGCTCCCGGCGGTATCATTTGCACTCATGTTCTTACGTGGACCTCGTTATGTGAAATGCACACATCGTTACATCCTCATCTTAAAAACTCTGATGTGTGTGTAGTGTCATGTTTTGCAGCAGTGACAGTGGTGGCATTTACCTGCTGTGGTGGCCTCTGCTGAGTCATGTGGAAGACTGACTGTGTTGTACTCAGCAGCTGTAGTCGAGGCTCGCAAATCAAGATGCCCTTTAAAATGATGACTGACTGTTGTCTCTCTCCACATCAGGACTCTCAGCGTTCAGCTGCAGGTGAATGACTTGCTTTAAAGGAAACACAAAGCAGTGTTTCCTCTAGGTTTACAGCTTTGGGGTAAACCTAGTGGTATTGTTTTACCACATAAGGCTGCACAATTAATCAATTTTTTGGCCGTCGCGATTAAATTAACCTGATTGTTGGCGATATTTCCATTTGAAAATGCGTCTCTCCTGCATATCTAATCAAGCACTTTCTACACCAGTAGTCCACCAACCACCAGGGGGCGGGGCCGTTTTTCTCCCCTGAAAACAGCCTGGTTACTGATTGGATAGAACGCTAAGCAAGATGTGACGTCGTACTCGACGCCACAACAACACATTTGTAAAAGCTGGCGAAGCAGTGTTGCTAACTTAGCAACTCTGTTGCTATATTTAGCAACTTTTCAGACCCCCTTAGAGACTATTTTTCAAAAAAGTGACTGGAAACAAATCCAGCTACTTTTTCTGGTGTTATTGGAGACTTTTTGAGACTCGTTCTTACTCTTCTTAACGAGTCGCGGGGTCGGAGGCTCTTCTTAAAAAGCAGCGGGGGCCGTGTCTCTTCTTCTTAACGGGCCGCGGGGGCCAGAGGCTCTTCTTAACAAGCAGCGGGGGCCGTGTCTCTTCTTCTTCACGGGCCGCGGGGGCCGGCAGCTCTTCTTAACAAGCCGCGGGGACCGGTGTCTCTTCTTCTTAACGAGCCACGGGGGCCGGCAGCTCTTCTTAACAAGCCGCGGGGACCGGTGTCTCTTCTTCTTAACGAGCCACGGGGGCCGGCAGCTCTTCTTAACAAGCCGCGGGGTCCGGAGGCTCTTCTTAACGAGCTGCGGGGTCCGAAGGCTCTTCTTAACGAGCTGGGGGCCAGCGGCTCCCAGCGGCTCGTTAAGAAGAGTAAGAAGGACTCGAAATCGGCACAGTCCTCCTGCAGCGGTCTCTCCCAGCTGCAGAGCCGGAGGGGATGTTAACCCCTTAGCGTCCAGTCTGCAAATTTCTAACAGGCTAACAGTTAGCTCTGTAGCAGTACAGTGTGTATGTGCTGCTGATGATTAATAATCGTGATGACAACATTGATCAAAATAATCGTGATTATCATTTTGGCCATAATCGTGTAGCCCGAGACAAGATATACAGGAAAGGTAACCTTAAATGTCTTATGTTGTGATCTGGCGCTCTATAGAAAATAAAATTAACTTGATCGTCATGGGGGGCGGGGCACCTCATTAATATAATGGTAGGAGAAACACAAAGGTATTCTGCTGCTCTGTTATCACTTTACTTGTCTCGTTAGTGTTTTTAACCATTTTCTGGGTATTTTCTTTTGTGTGGAAGCTCTGGTGGCATCTGTGCTGACAGCTTAATTAATTATCATTCTCTGGCTCTCCAGTCGCCTGTTGTCTTCGTCTCTATCTGTCATCTTCCTCCCGTAGAGCTCGCCTGTCTCAGCCTTCAATACAATAATCTGCAGCATCCTCGACTCGACTCCGGCTTCACCGCCGCTGTCACGTGCAACACATGGGAGAGCATACACGTATTGAATTACAATGTGTGGGAAATGTGTTTCCATGATCATCACGGCCTTCTTATCACGCCTTGATGGTTCATTTCTGCAGAGACTGAACCTCAGGCAGCAGATATACTCCCCCTCTCTCCTCACTCTGACTTTTTAATGGACAGAAGCATTATTTAACGTCACTTAGATGTGCCCACATAAATGCAAGCCATAGCATTCTCAGGCATCGTGAGTAATGGCTACCAGCACTTCACACTTCTAGTCATAATGGCTTCGGCATTTTTTACGTTGAGCTACTATCCGACCGGCCTACAAATCCGCCGCAAGCCGTCTTATATCATCCTATAAGCGCCGTGTTGGAGACTTATATTAAGTGTGCAGAGCAGCTCAACTTAAGCAGTCGATGCTGGAGAGAGAATGGGAAATTAATTGAGCCAATATTTAGACCAATCTGCGTCACTGCCAAGTACATTTAAAGAGCAGGATTCTGGCCCAGAACAAAATAAAATTTGGCAGAATTTTCCCCAAAGCTGCACTAGAATCCAAACAGCAGAGACACAAGACACTTTTTTATTCCACAAATCCACCAATGTGATTAACTCTCACAGCTTTAAATGCACAGCGTGTCAGCAAAGTGTAATTAAAATGTTTTCCGCTTACTTTTCCCCGTTACGACATATTGTTGCAGTTATGCGACCCCACATGTATTCTCATTTTGTGTCTTTATGTGTCTTTTTTTGGGGTCATTTTGTGACTTTTTGGTCATTTTGTGTCTTTTTTTGGTCATTTTGTTTCTTTTTTTTAGTCATTTTGTGTCTTTTTGTGTATTTTTTTGTCATTTTGTGTCTTTTTTTAGCCTTTTTGTGTCTTTTTTTAGTCATTTTGTCTCTTTTTGTGTCTTTTTTTGGTCATTTTGTGTCTTTTTTTAGTCATTTTGTTTCTTTTTTTTAGTCATTTTGTGTCTTTTTGTGTATTTTTTTGTCATTTTGTGTCTTTTTTTAGCCTTTTTGTGTCTTTTTTTAGTCATTTTGTCTCTTTTTGTGTCTTTTTTTGGTAATTTTGTGTCTTTTTTTTGTCATTTTGTTTCTTTTTTTTAGTCATTTTGTGTCTTTTTGTGTCTTTTTTTAGTCATGGTGGGGGGATTTTGTGTATCTTTGGTAGTTTTATGTTTTTTTTTTTGGTAATTTTAGTTTTTTCTTTGGAAAATTTGTGTCATAAGTCATATTTCGTCTTTTTGTGATAATGTTGTGTCTTTTTTGGAGATTTTACATCTTTTTTGATACTTCTGGTTTTTTTTTTCTTCTAACTGTGTTATTCTGCACAAAGACTGTTTGAGTTGTTCTGAGTGAGCTGCAGGACTTAAAGAGATTTATAGAGATTTTATATATTGCAGAGAAATATAAGGTCACAGAAAGGAGAATGTAAAAAAAAAAGAGCAAAATAAAACCCGCCCTGAAACAGCTCGTTGGGGTTTTAAAGGTCAATAACTTCGGCGTCACATAATTCTTTTGTTTGAGTGTAAACACAATCAGATTCTCTTCACCGCGGTCGTCTTTTTAAATCCTCCTCCATCAAGGTCAGGGATAAGAGACTCAGGATGGATGATATTATTCTGGCCGGTGTCTCCGTGGCGGTGACCGGATCAGAACAACCATCAGATTAAGGGGAAAGGCAGAGGACTTGATGGACAATTAGCTGAGGATCAAAGCCGTCCTCCGTCCTCAAAGTGAGCCGCCCTCATTAGTGGTCCAAGCGGGACGCTAACATGAGGCTGGTGGATCAAAGTCACTTCATAAAACTCAACCTGGGAGACTTTGTTTCAAACTCACATGATCCCAGACTAAAATTTAGCATTGAAGTGAATGGGACGGCCGGAAAGAAATGAGCGAAAAAGAACAATAATTGGAGATTTTCAAACGTCTACTTCTCCGGCATAATTTCACCTAGAGACTCCATTTAAACTTTAAACAGTAGGCAAGGCAAGTTTATCTGTAGAGCACAATTCAACACAAGGTAATTCAAAGTGCTTTACATACACATTAAGAACAGCAAGACATAATTGAAAACAGTAAAAACAGTCAATTAAAACAGGGAAATAGAAATAAAAATATAAATAGGATAAAATAAGATACAGCAGGATAAAAAAAAGGGAGGTAAAATAATAAAAAGCACAAGTCAAACATTGTGTAGTTATAAAGTAAGGGCAGTAGAGTAGAGCTACTTGTGTCCTTTTTTAGTGATTTTGTGTCTTTTTTTAGTGATTTTGTGTCTTTTTTTGGTAATTTTGTGTCTTTTTTTGGTGATGAAGTTCTGAAAAAGTCCAATGTTGCATTGCGACACTCCCACATGTATTCTCATTTGTGTCTTTTTTTGTCATTTTGTGTCCTTTCTGGTCATTTTGTGTCTTTTTTTGGCCATTTTGTGTCTTTTTGTGTCTTTTCTTAGTCATTTTGTGTCTTTTTTTTGGTCATTTTGTGTCTTTTTTTGCTGATGAAGTTCTGAAAAAGTCCAATGTTGCATTGTGACACTCCCACATGTATTCTTATTTTGTGTCTTTTTTTAGTCATTTTGTGTCTTTTTTTAGTCTTTTTTTGTGTCTTTTTTTGGTCATTTAGTGTCTTTTTGGTCATTTAGTGTCTTTTTTAGTCATTTTGTGTCTTTTTTTGCTGATGAAGTTCTGAAAAAGTCCAATGTTGCATTATGACACTCCCACATGTATTCTCATTTTGTGTCTTTTTTTAGTAATTTTGTGTCTTTTTTGTGTGTTTTTGTGTCTTTTTTTGGTCATTTAGTGTCTTTTTGGTCATTTAGTGTCTTTTTTAGTCATTTTTTGTCTATTTTTGGTGATGATTTCAAAGTTTTGGAAAAGTCCAATGTTGCATTGTGACACTCCCACATGTATTCTCATTTTGTGTCTTTTTTTAGTCATGTGGTGTCTTTTTGTGTCTTTTTTGGTCATTTGGTGTCTTTTTTTAGTCATTTAGTGTCTTTTTTTAGTCATTTTGTGTCTTTTTGCGTCTTCTTTGGTCATTTTGTGTCTTTTTTTGGTGATGATTTCAAAGTTCTGGAAAAGTCCCATGTTGCATTGCGACACTCCCACTTGTATTCTGATGCATTTCATTGGACAAGAGACGGAAAATAGGTGGAAAAAACTACAAATACTACAAAACATCGTATCAGCTTTCCAGCTTTCTTTGGTGGAACTCTGCTGTCCTATCAGTGGTCTCCAGACGAGACTCCTCTGACCTCCTCTCTGTCTCCGTCTCTGCTTCATCACACCATTTAACAAAAAGTAAGAAATAACCCTCCGACCCGGTGGACCTCTCCTGGGTCGCCGATGCCCAGATAAACTTCCAGAAAACAAGAAGAAACCTGACTTTCTTTGTATTTTCTTTGTATCGGTGTGAGCGGCAGAGGAAGCCGTGCTCCTCCTCCTCCTCCTCGGGCCGTCCACATGTCAAGATATGAGCCCAGAGAACGCCGACTTGGATGAGATCGGATCGATTTTCTGTCGGTGGAATCAGTGGATTGTCAGCGGACCGCCTTGAAAGAGACGGTCAGGGGAAAAAATAAAACACTGTGAGACAGAGGCTGCTGCAAGAGAAAAAAATCAATTCCTGGGAGTTGTTGTGTGCTAACAGGAGGAGAAGGAGCCTGAAGCACACTGTGGTCCTCACCTCACCCAGGACCACCACCACTCACTATGCTGCACTTCAAAGGACGGATGAGTTTCTTATTAATTTCTTTATTTTCCAGTTTTTTCCTTCCTTAGTGAGAGAAATGGGCCTGTGACTGCCCTGTTAGAGTAGTTTAAAGCCTGGCCCGAACAAACGGAGGACTTTCACCAGGAGAACGAGGTTCAGGTTCCCTGTGAGAACACAAGTAAATTACTTTTTATGTAATTTAAAAAAGACATTGAAAAAAAATGTAAATTTACCCCAAAAAGACATACATTTACCAATAACAGACATGAAAACCAGAAAATGACATAAAATACCCCCAAAAATGACATAAATGACCAAAAAGGACACAAAATTACAAGAAAAAAGACACAATATTACCAGAATATACATACATTTACCAAAAAAACACCTAAATTTACCAAAAAAGACAGAGTTGCCAAAGCATAAATGGACAAAAAAGACACAAAATTACCCCCAAAAATTACATAAATGACCAATAAAGACACAAAATTACCTATAAAATAAACACAAAATTACCCCAAAAAATGACAGAAATGACCAAAAATTACAAACAACACAAAATGACCAAAAAAAGACACAATATTACAAAAAAGACACAATATTACCAATAAATACATACATTGGCCAAAGAATGACATAAATCTACCAAAATAAACATGCATTTACCAAAAATTACCCAAAAAAGACACAAATAAAAAAAATGACATAAAATGAACGAAAGAGACACAAAATTACCCCAAAAATTACATAAATGACCAATAAAGACTTTTAAATAATAATAATAATAATAATAAAGAATTTACCAAATAAGACATACATCTACAAAAAAGACACAAAATGACAGAAATTACGAAAAGTTACAAACAGCACAAAACTACCATAAAGACACAATATTACCAATAGAGACATTTACCAAAATAAGACATACATTTACAGAGAAAGACACAAAATGTCCAAAGAATAACATAATTTTACCAACACAGACTCAAAATGACCCAAAAAATGACATAAATGACCAAAAAAGACACAAATTTACTAGGGGTGCACCGATCAATCGGCCGGCCGATTGATCGGCGCTGATTTCCTTAATTTTGCGGGATCGGCGATCGGCTGATTCCTTTACGTCAAACCGATCTTATCTACCGATCTTATCTACCTAGATAATAGGCCGGAGGCCGGCTCGTTAAGAAGAGCCGCTGTTAGCGTCAGTTAGCTACAGTTAGCTACAGTTAGCTCTGTAGCAGTACAGTGTGTATGTGCTGCTGCGCAGGTGTTCACTTAGCGATCTCCGTTTGTCCCGCCCATAGACTGCCGTGGAAAACCCTCTCCCCTGTTTGTTTCTTCTTCTACGGTTTGTTTCTTCTTCTACAGTTTGGCATCTAGCCGCCACACTGTATCATCAAATGTTACGCTGCCCCCGTGTGGAAGACACCAGTAATACAACTTTTTTTTCTTCCAGATATGATGAACTATTCGATTTTTTATCATTTAATGAATTCAAATATTCGAAAATCGATGCCCTCCCTAGTTGTCAGTATGTTGTACAGAACAAAAAACACTTTATTTATGGTTATAGTTTGTCCTGTAAATTGTTGCTATTTATTTTAAGTTCAATATTTTATTAACTACCTCAGGCATTGTGATTTCATTTATTTGTTAAAGAAAAATACTGCTGTGTTGTTATTTTTTCAATATAATAAGATTCAAACATTGAAGGTGTATGCTGTGAGTTATAAAAAAATCGGTATCGGCCAAAATCAGAATCGGCAGGTCAGGCTTTTTAATAATCGGTGATCGGTGATCGGTGATCGGCCAGAAAATTCCAACGGTGCAGCCCTAAAAATTACCAGAAAAAGACACAAATAAACTGACTTTTTCCGTAACTCCTGTGGCTCACGTCGTCCTAACTACTTCACTAGGGCATATCTGCACTATGAGTTTCTTATTAATTTCTATATTTTCCAGTTTTTTCCTCTCGTAGTGAGAGAAATGTGTCAGAGTAGGTTAAAGCCTGTCAGAGTTCTCATCCACATGTGACAGTCAGACTGGTCTCCCTTCAAACACTGACGTAGTTACAATGATTGACGGTGATGTGGAGTTTAAATGGCGGCTGTCACACTCTGGAGGGAGAGAGGGAGGTGGATGGGTCGAACAAATGGAGGACTTTCACCAGGAGAACAGGTTCAGGTTCCCTGTGAGAACAGAAGTAAATTACTTTTTATGTAACTTAAAAAAGACATTAAAAAGAGATGTAAATTTACCCAAAAAAGACATACATTTACCAATAACAGACATAAAAACCAAAAACCAACATAAAATACCAAAAAAATTATATAAATGACCAGAAAAAACCCTCAAATTTAAAAAAAAATGACATAAATGGACAAAAAGGACAAAAAAGTACCAAAAAAGACTCAAGATTGCCAAAAAAAAAAGACGTATATTTACCAAAAACGACACAAAATTACAATAAAAATTACGAGTGGGTCAGAACCAGCTGGACCTGTCACTGTGTTGTGTACACTACACAGTATTGCCAAAAAAGACACAAATTACCAAAAAAATGACATAAATGGCCAAAAAATTACAAAAAAGTACATACATTTACCAAAAAAAAGAAACAAAATGACCAAAACAAATGACATAAATGACCAAAAAAAACCCACGATATTACCAAAAAATACATACATTTACCAAAAAAAGAAACAAAATGACCAAAACAAATGACATAAATGACCAAAAAAACACACAAATTAAAAAAAAGACATTTAATGACATAAATGGCCAAAAATTACATACATTTACCAAAAAAGACAAAAAATTACAAAAAAAATTACATAAATGAACAAAAAATTACCAGAAAAGACATACATTTACCAAAAAAAGAAGCAAAATGACCAAAACAAATGACATAAATGACCAAAAAATGACATAAATTACCAAAAAAACACACAAATTACAAAAAATGACATTTAATGACATTAATGACCAAAAAAGACATACATTTACCAAAAAAGACACAAAATTACCCAAAAAATTACATAAACGAACAAAAAATTACCAAAAAAGACATACAATTACCAAAAAAAAGAAACAAAATGACCAAAACAAATGACATAAATGAACAAAAAAAAGACATACATTTACCAAAAAAGACATTTCAGAATGATGTGAATAGATATGGTTTACTTTAGTATATTAATGAGATACTTTACTTCAGTCACCAGATTCAGTTTTCAGTTGCCTTGATCAGACTGCATGAAATATTGAACTTCATCAAGAGTGAACGTTGAGCTCTGATAGTAAATTAAATATGTTCTAAGACATTTGAAGACCTCACATTGAGCACACATGAAATATGATGATATATTTTGCATTTTTTTTTCCCAGTATTGTTGTAGAAAGAAGGCTGAAGCGTCTCACTCTCTCTGTGGGCTTTCTTTCCCTCTCCGGTGACAAATCAATCTGTGTCCTTGATCAGTAAATTACTGCCCTTCACACTCCCAGCCGAGCACAGCTTCATTATGTACTCTTTGTCAGCTCGCTCTCCACATCTCACTGCCTCGCTCTCTCGCTCTCTCACTCTCTCGATGTCTGTCTGTCGCCTGTTCTTCCTCTTTTTTATTATTATCACTTATTCTTCCTCTGCATTTTCTACACAGCTCTGTTCTCTGAGTCTTTTACCTTCCATCTACCTTGACGTCTGTCTGTATATCTTTCTTCTCTGTGTTAAACATAAAGATAAATATAAATATAAAGCAACACCTCTGGAAAAAGACACAATATTTCCCAAAAAGACATACATTTACCAAAAGAAGACATTCATTTACCAAAAAGACACAAAATTACCAAAAAGACACAAAATTACCAAAAAAAAACGACATAAATGACCAAAAAACACACAAAATGACCAAAAAAATGACATAAATTACCAGAAAAAGACACAATATTACCAAAAAATGACATAAATTACCAAAAAAGACACAACATTACCAAAAGAGAACATACATTTACCAAAAAAGACACAAAATGACCACAAAATGACATAAATTACCAAAAAAAGACACAATATTACCAAAAAAATGACATAAATGACCAAAAATGACATAAATGACCAAAAAGACACAAAAATGACATACATGACCAAAAAGACACAAAGTTACCAAAAAATGACATAAATGACCAAAAAGACACAAAATTACCAAAAATGACATAAATGACCAAAAAGACACAAAATTACCAAAAAAATGACATAAATGACCAAAAAAGACACAAAATTACCAAAAAATGACATAAATTACCAAAAAAGACCCGATATTACAAAAAAATGACATAAATTACCAAGAAGACACAAAAATGACATAAATGACCAAAAAGACACAAAATTACCAAAAAATGACATAAATGACCAAAAAGGACACAATATTACCAAAAAAAAGACACATTTACCAAAAAGATGTAAAATTACCAAAAAAGACATACATTTACGAAAAAATACATAAATTTACCAAAAAAGACATTTCACAGTGGTTGAATAAATATGATATAGTTTAGTATGATAATGAGATACTTCTACTTTAACTCATGTGAGTTTCATATGATGATATATTTTGCACTTTCTGACCACTTAAAGAGCAGTTTAGAAGAAAATAATCTGAATATTTGAATGAAAACAACCTTTAGTTTCAGTGTAAAGTTTCCATGAGGTGAATCCTCGGTATCCGTCTCCTAATCCGTCTCGGTTCTTGTGTTTCCTCCCAGCGGAGGAGCTTTGAGTCCTCCTCCTCCTCCCCAGTGGGACTCTAGTGGCCTGTGACCCGGGCCTCCACTAACCAGCTCCAGGTCTAATCAAATGGACCATTAAATCTCATTCAGGGTGCAGCGTTGTAATCTCCAGGCAGCTGATGTTATCTGGGTCAGGGGGCTCCAGGCTCCCCTCGCTGCATACAGATCCAGGAGGCTCTCCTCGGTCCAGGTCCTGGAGCAGGAAGGCCTTTTATAAATCCCACCAGTGGTAATTAACAGGCTTCTCACATATCTCCACAAGAAGCCCCCAAACTATTACAATCTGATTATTTCTAAACTTTCTCACCACTGATGCATCATTTCTGCCTTCAAACCACAGACATGACATTTTGAGTAATGACAGTTTAATTTGAATGACTATAAAGAGCGATATCTAAGTTTCTCATTGGACATTCTGTTCTCATTGTCCTGGGTACAAATAACACGACTTTACACTTTCAAATTAAGACGCCAAAATCAAGTCCTGTCCTCCTGGACAACAGACACACAATGACCCAAAAAATACATGAAAAAAAAGATGCAAAATGACAGAAAAAAAGAGACACAATTACCAAAAAAAGAGACAAAATTACCCAAAAACATACAGGATAACATAAAAGATGAAAAATGACCAAAAGTGACACAAAGTTAACTAAAAAAGACGTAAATATCCTAAAAAGGCCCAAAATGACCAAACAAAGACACAAAACAATTAAAAATAGAAGTTCAATGACCAAAAGAGGCACAAAATTACCACAAGAAGACGTAAATATCCCAAAAATATATATTAAATAACAGAAAAAAGACATAAAATGACCAAAAGTGACACAAAGTTAACCAAAAAAGATGTAAATATCCAAAAAAGGCCCAAAATGACCAGAAGAAGGCACAAAAAAGTCTCTAAAAAGAGACAAAATGACCAAACAACGACACAAAATTATTTTTTTTAAAGTAAAATAACCAAACAATGACACAAACTTACCCAAAAAAGAGACTAAATTACCAAACAATACATTAAATAACAAAAAAATAAGTAAAATGACCAAAAATGACACAAAGTTACCCAAAAAAGACATAAATGTCCAGAAATGGCGCAAAATTACCAAAAAAAACGCATACAAGACCAACAAAAGATGCAAAATTACCAAAAGAGACACAAAATTAACAATACAAGTACATGTAAAATGACAAAAAAGACAAAATAATCAAAAGAAGGCACAAAATTGAGGCACAAAATTACAACAAAACAATACAAGCTTACAAAATAAGGCTTAAAATGACCAAAAAAGACGTAGAATGACCAAATAAAGACCAAAAAAAAGTCATAAAAGCTTTTTTTTTTTTACTTTCAGCCATTTAGTTTCATGGCTAATTTAATATATTTGCTCATTAACACATCCATCAGATAAAAAGCATCATTACAGTGACAGCTGTAAAGGATTCCTTTATCTCTAACGCTGTCTAAATGTTTGTTTGGATTAAAGCGTGTTGAGTTGTTATAATTCTTACGATAATGCTCAAACAAAGGAAAAAGCAGCCGTTGGCTCGTCAGACAGCAGCAAACAGTCGATGTGATGAACTCTAGCAGAGCAGCTCATTAACACCTCTGGAGGACTCAGGAGTGGAGCTCTGTCCTCCGTGTTAGAGGTGTAACCTCCTGCAGAGATTCACAGACTCTCCAGCTTCCTGCTGCCAACATTCAAAGCCAGAGAACCTGGGAACTCTATAACAACATCACCTTCCACTGGACCTGAGCCGCCCTGTCCACAGTCACTCAGCAGGAGGACAGATGTCAGGACAGAGTTCATGGTGACTTTGTCCTGGAAGAGAAAACTGTCCTGTAGTTGATCAGGATTATTAGGAGGCTGCAGTAAATCTATTCACTGTCAGTCTGCATCCCCGAGGAGCGCTAACGAGCCAGCAGACGGATCAAGTTGTTTCACCCTCTCACTTAGAAAAGGACTCCTGTTGGGATTCATGTAGATTCATCTAATGCAGGGCTCAGCAACCTGAGGCACCGTCGGCACGCACTGGCTGAACCAATGGCAGAGAGAGTTAGTTGAAAATGTTGCAGCCAAATGACCTGTAAGATAAGGACGGCAGCATCACTGTACAGGGGCTCATATTGCTGTTTATTGCACTTTTTTAAGTGCAGTGCAGACGGCAAAATCCAATTTTGCGTGCATATGATAAGCCAATCTCTCCCCATGTCTCTGTTTGGAGACCAAATAAAGATACAAAATTACCAAAAATGACATACAAGACCAACAAAAGATGTGAAGTGATCAAAAGAAGGCACAAAATACCAAAACAAAGAGACAAACTTACAAAAAGAGACTTTAAAATTACCAAAAAAGACATAAAAGTAATTCTCCCTTTTTAAAATTTGTCGTTATTGCACAATTTTGTAAATTAATGACATTTAAACTGCATTTAATTTGTAACTACATTTAATTTGTTGATATGACACACTGATGAACAAGTAAGTGTTAAAATGGCCAGTTACTGACCCCTGATCTAATGTTATCATCTCCAAATCTTTCCATCCTTTTTTATTTCGTATTTTTCATCTATTTTTCAGGTTGAGATCTGTTCTTTTGCTACCACACTATAGGAACCAAACATTGGTAATCATAAGAGAAGACCTTTTTATCTGTATGCATCCTACTTGGCAGTGAAAGTACTACTTGAAAGTTATACACAACAAATAATGCACATGATAAAACCTAAAACTCACAGTTTATGGTGGGGTATTGAATCACAAAATATTTATAGTACAGACAGAAAAACTTGTCTGAGAAATCTTGCTACGTAAAAAAGTTGCCTAAAGTTGATATTAACCCCTCAGTTTATGTTAAGTGTCCTTGTTTTTTTGAAAGTCGCTCCATAAATTTAGGTTAGTTTTATTATTATCAACCCTATGAAAAGGTATTTTTTAACAGATCGCCAAAAAAGCACTGATTATCGTGGATTGAAACTCTAAAAACAGACATTATTGTATAAATTTGTGAAGGAATCACAGGATATGAACCTTTTTTGTTATAAAAAGTGAGAAAAACTTGTCCTAAAATGTCGATATTAGTGTCAGATTCTCTTTATTCTACATGTGTCATTTAAAATAAAGCATATGCACTAACCAGATCCTATTAAAAACATTAAATTCTGCTCCTCCTGTGCTCCTCCTGTGAAGCTGAAACTCTGCATAGTGGCCAGGTGTTTGTGAGCTTGTGTGTGTATAAATGCATGCCTTCACACAGTTTCAGCTACTTATAAATTCACGTTTGGTCCTATAGAAAAGATTTCTCATGCTGGCTGCACATGAGCAGGCCGGCTGGTCCACTGTGCACCTTCTCTGTCTTCACTCCATCACTGCTCCCTCCAGATTTTCAATCCAGTTATTGATTTCTGCTGAGCATTGGGTCCTACTCCGTGGCTTCATAAATTCTTGGGGCATGTGAGCGTTTGACAGGTTGGAGATGAAAGTTAGAATATCTGGGGCTGCGGCTCACCGGCCTGACTGACACAAACCACCTCGGACTTCAGAATGAAGCAGGATGGCGTTGTTTGGAGTAGAGATGTATGGCGGCTAAATAAAAACAAATAATTTTGTGCAGATTTCATGCATATATTGGGGTTTAGGATGCCTCTTTTATTAATAAATGATACCTTGCATGGGGCGTCAAATATTATATATAAGACTTCTGGCAAGTCTAAACTTGGAATCAAAATTTTTGGTGTGGACCAAAAATGAATATGCTGATATTCATATTGCATGATTATGAACGACTATGCCGTACGTACTATGCCTCACACGGGGCACCATTTATGTTGGCAATTAAGGATGCCTCTTTTATGAATAAATGATACCTTGCACAGAGCGTCAAATATGTAAATAAAAAGGCATTACCATAAATGCTATCCCTCCCATAAGGATATCACATATGTAAGAATGAACCTGAGCAACATTTGTGTGGATCATGGCTATCAGGTTTATTAATAACTATCATAAATAATTATTAATTATAATAAATGATGTGATGTGATTGATTTACTCTCAGTCATCACTTGTTGGGGCACCACTCTGTAAAACAGAGAAAAATATAGCCAATTCACCTAAATCAGTCTTGTAAAGTTACTAAACTATCAATTTCGGAACCATGATTAATAATTAACTTAATAATTATAGTCAAATTACCATTTTTATATTTAGTAATGGTTGAAGGAATTGTGAATTATTTATTTTTTTAATTAATTAATTAATTATTATTTATTTATTTGGTCACTTAGTCTCTTTATTGGTAATTTCATCTCTTTTTTGTCATTTTATCTCTTTTTTTGTCATTTTGTGACTTCTCTGGAAAGGAAAGTTTTTTGGGGAATAACTTTGTGTCTCTTTTGGTCGTTTTACGTCTTTTGTTCCTGCTGCCACCTCCTCTTCGTGGCAACATTTTACTGTCTGTATAAAACAAGATTAACACACAATTTCAAATGATGTAGCTACACATATATCACAACAATAATACTTAAAACATACATAAACAAAATAATTGATTACAGGTCAAGTCCTGTGTACTTAAAGTCCTTGCTGAATTTCCTATCCTTGGATACATGACATTACTTAGCTGTGTCAGACCAGAGCAGTTGGATGTGTGGGAACATAAAATGCTGAATATCCTCTACATTTAGACTGTTGAGAGGTCATTTGTAGTCAGTTCTTGGCCTGAAAGTGTGATTTTTAGTGTGTCATTTTAAGACTTAACATTAGTGTATTCATTGACAGATGAATAGATGAATAGATAATGAATATTGTCCGCCCACAGATCACTGAGGGACTCTTGGGCTCTTTTAATCTCTGTTTTTTTGTTTTTTTTGAGACCCAGAAACTGAAAAACCTTCCAGCATGTGCAGAGCTTCACTTGTTTTCCTGCTTTATAACAAGAAAAATCTGCATATTAATTAATAGAAAAGCTTGCAAATAGGATATGCACTGCTTAGCCAAAGCGAAACCATGTTTAAAATACATCACGACATTGTCAGTGTAGTAAATCCTTTAATTCCCAACACTTGCAGCTTCATTTCATTTGGTATTTCTTCAGTTTGCCGGCATTAACCGGATCATCCTGCAGCAGCGAGAGGGTGACGACAAATCAGTTCAATGTGAGAGAGAGAGAGAGAGGGAGACAGACAGAGAGAGAGAGAGAGAGAGAGAGAGAGAGAGAGAGAGAGAGAGAGAGAGAGAGAGACAGAGAGCGGTCAGAGCTCAGATAATCATCTTTAAGCGATGATGTGCAGAAGCACGTCACGCTGCAGTCCTCCTTCCTCCTCCTCCTCACCTCCTCCTCCTCCTTCACTCTCTTAACACACGTCCTCTCCGTCATGTTGACAGCTGCTGCAGCAGACTGACTGAGTGTGTGTGTGTGTGTGTGTGTGTGTGTGTGTGTGAATGTGTGTGTGTGTGTTTGTGTGTGTGTGTGTGTGAGGCCTCGGTGTCAAGCTGCTGCCACCTCTTCGTCATGGCAATGTTTCACATTGGTCATTTTACATCTTTTTTTTGTCATTTTATGTATATTTTGAGTGACTTTATCTCTTATTTTGGTACTTTTCTTGGTCATTTTATATATATTTTTTTGGTTATTCTGTGCTTTTTCTGGATATTAATATCTTTTATTTGGTAACTTTGTGTCACTTTTGGTAATTTTGTGTCTTTTTTTGTCATTTTACATATTTTTTGTAATTTTATGTATATTTTGGGTCACCTTATCTCTTATTTTGGTACTTTTTTTGGTCATTATATATATATATATATGGTCATGTTGTGCTTTTCTGGATATTAACGTCTTTTATTTGGTAACTTTGTGTCACTTTGGGTCATTGTACATCTTTTTTTGGTCATTTTAAATTTTTTGGTCATTTTATCTTTATTTTGAGTGAGTTTTTTTGGTCATTTTATATGTGGCATTTCTTATCATCTCTACGCTGACGACTGCCAGATTTATATGCCAATGTCTAAGGACAGCCACTGCCCCCTGACACCCCTATTCGACTGTCTATGTGATGTCAAGGCTTGGTTAGCCCAGAATTTTTTTAAATTCAAGGGGGAAAAAACGGAGGTTATGATGTTTGGCAGTGCCCTCATCGGCCTGGGACCCCTCACAGAGTATGCGCCTCTTAAAGTCACCAGCCTTGGCATCACCATAGACAGCGATTTTAAATTTGATAAACAGATTAATAGCGTTTTAAAATCTTGTTTTTATCATCTTCGTCTTTTATCAAAAGTGAAACCGTTTTTATCTTTTAACCTCTTTGAACAGATCATGCACGCTTTTATTTCAAGTCGACTGGACTACTGCAATGCTCTGTACTCAGGCGTCAGCCACAAAGCCCTCTCTCGTTTGCAGTTAGTCCAGAACGCCGCGGCACGACTTTTAACTTGGGCCAAAAAGCGGGAACACATTACCCCGATCCTTGCGTCTTTGCACTGGCTCCCTGTTAATTTTCGTATTGATTTTAAGATTTTATTGTTTGTTTTTAAAGCTTTGAATGGACTGGCCCCACAGTACATCAAGGACCTCATCCAAATCTAGACTCCAGCACGTGAATTGAGGTCCGAGGGCCAGCTCCAGCTCGTGGTGCCTAGAGCGAGACTTAAAACCAGGGGGGGCAGACTTAAAACCAGGGGGGACAGGGCTTTCTCTGTGGTGGGCCCCAGACTTTGGAAGGCCTCCCCCTCCATGTCCCAACAGCCCCGACAGTGGAGTGTTTTAAGTCTCGTCTTAAGACCCATTTTTATTCCTTGGCTTTTTAACTTTGCGTGAGTTTTGTGGTCCTCTGTGTCTTTTATTTATTTTACTACTTTTAACTATGTATTTTATTTATTTTACTATGTTTATCTGTTTGATTGCATTGTTTTTTTTTTATAGCATAATTTTAGATTTATAGACTTATTATTTTATTGCTGATTGGTATATGGAAATGTTGTTTTATTTTTGATTCTATGTACAGCACTTTGGAGACGTTTTTGTTGTTTAAATGTGCTATACAAATAAAGTGGATTGGATTTATATTTTTGGTCATTTTAATAATAATAAATAATACATTTTATTTGGAGGCGCCTTTCGTGGCACTCAAGGACACCAAGAAGATAGAAAAGATTCAGCAATAAAATACAATAAAATACACAGAATTAATAACAATACAATACAAAAGATAGATTGGACAGGGTAATTGTGATCAGAGGGAATAAGCAATTTTAAACAGATGTGTTTTGAGTTGTGATTTGAAATGGGGGAGTGAGTCAATGTTCCTGAGTTGGGGTGGTAGTGAGTTCCAGAGGCGGGGAGCAGAGCGGCTGAATGCTCTGCTCCCCATGGTGGTGAGACGGGCGGAGGGGACAGACAGGTGTATTGAGGAAGAGGATCTGAGGGAGCGGGAACATGGAGGAGGTCAGACAGATATGGGGGGGAGAGGTTGTGGATAGCCTTGAAAGTTACCAGGAGGACTTTGTATTGAATTCCGGTTGTATTTGTGCCTTGTCTGGATATAAATGTCTTTTATTTGGTAACTTTGTGTCACTTTTGGTCATTTTACATCTTTTTTGGTCATTTTACATCTGTTTTGGTCATTTTACATATTTTTTTTTGTCATTTTATGTATATTTTTGATCACTTAGTCTCTTTATTTGTAATTGTATCTCTTTTTTTGGTCATTTTGTGCCTTTTCTGAATATTAACATCTTTTTGGGGGGTAACTTTGTGTCACTTCTGATCATTTTACATCTTTTGTTCCTGCTGCCACCTCCTCTTGGCATCCTTTAACCAAATCAGCGTCCTATCTAGTACAGTTCCTTCATTAAAAACAGCAGTGAATCTGGTAAAACTTTTTAATTACTGTATATTCTCAGTGTCTGCATGGCTTTAATTGATGAAGTCATATTAATTACAGACTGGGCCCTTTAATCAACATGCTGATCATCTAAAATTAATGACATAGCACAGATTTCATTATGATTTCATTATGGCAAGCTCCCATAAATTTTAGAAAAAAGTGTTCACCCCCCGTTGTAGGAAGTTATATCCAAAAGTTGTGTTTTCTAAGCTTCTTTCCTCCTGGCCTGAAGGAAGTGGTTTTGGTGCCTAAACCCACATGGTAAGGTTCACTGCTGGAACAAAAAGCTTTGGTTTGGTTGAATTAGTGCTCCGTCAGTAAGGTTTAGGGCCGAACAGTTCATGTTGGGCTCTAAAAGACAGTTTAAAGAGGAACTAAATGAATTAAATGGTGAAGTGAAGTAGTTAGGAGGACGACGTGACTACAGGAAGTGACATAGTTCAGTAAAAACCTGATGCAGGAAGTTAAGAGATGTTTGAATCACATGCTGACCTTTGGCCTCGCACGGGGCACCAACACTGATCTGATGGGGGATAGGTAAGGGCTTTAGTTGTCATTTTGTGTCTTTATTTTGTCATTTTACTTGTCTTTTTTTTGTTTGTCATTTTACATATTGTGTTGGTCTTGTATGTCTTTTGGTAATTTTATTTGGTAATCTACATCCTTTTTGGGGTCCTTTTACATGTTTTTTTTTATTTAATTTAATTTAATTTTAATTTTTTCATTTAATGCCATTTTTTGGTCTTTCATGACCTTTTCTTGGTCATTTTGTGTCCTTTTTTAGTTATTTTGTAACTTTGTGTCTTTTTTGGTAATTTTAAATAATTTTCTTTGGTCTTTTGTGTATTTATTTTTTTGGGTCTTTTATGAATTTTGGTCAATTTCTGTCCTTTTTTGGTCATTTGGTGTATGTTTTTTCATTTGACATCTTTTTTGTCATTTTGTGTGTTTTTTTGTCATTTGATGTCTCTTTTGTGGTAATTGTGTGTGTTTTTGGTCATTTTACATAATTTTCTTTGGTCTAACTGGAAATTTCAGTAAGATTACATTCAATTGTACAACAATTTAACGTTATACACTACATTGCTTATGACACGCTCATGACATCTTGTGCAAAGAGCAAATAATATGTTATTGAATGAACTTTTAAGTCATGAATGAACTGGAGAATGTTCTGGTCTTGTAGCTGCAGAACCAGCCAGCAAAAACTGAAGACTCGAGTTTTCAGATATAAAGAAAATAGAGTTGTAGCTCTCTCGAGCAAAGTGCTAAGTGACCCAATCCTGCTGGTGTGTGTGTGTGTGTTTGTGTGTGTGTGTGTGTGTGTGTTTCGAGGGGTTAAGAGGTGTTGTTGTCACATTCTGTCAACTCTCTGAAAGCTGAAGCCTGGAGGAATACCTGACAGCCATCTGCTGCTTGTTTTTCTCTGTGGTGGCATCACACACACACACACACACACAGACACACACACAAAGCCTGGAAGAGATGCAGTAGCTTCTGTTTGTTTGAATAATTAACATTTGGTTTGCAGTGTTCTGTGTATCGTTGCCTTGAACTCTCTTTGCGCCCTGAAAACAATGAAACAATCACACTGTCATCAGCTGGTGAATAACTTGTTCAGGTATTTGCAGCATGTTGCAACATCATCTATAAAACCATGTCATGTGTCTTATGATTCACCTTTTCTGCTGCGTTCTTACCGACCACAATCAGCAAGCAGTCAAGTAGTAAAGACTCCATTAACCCTCTGAACCCCAACGAGCTGTTTCAGGGCTTTATTTTTGCTTTTTTACATTTTCCTCTCTGTGTTATTTCAATGCAATGTTTAAAAACTCTATAAATCTCTAAGTCCTGCAGCTCTGTGGAATCAGCACAATCACAACAACTGAAACAGTCTTTGTGCAGAATAATCAGGAAAAAAAAGAAAATTGAAAGTGAATATAATGGAATTTATATATAAACATGCCCACAAGTGTCACAATTGTTTTAAAAAATAAAATAAAAAAGACAAAATGATCAAAAAAAAAAGATAAAAAGGCCCCACAAATTGACCAAAAAATACATGAAATTTAATAATAAAAAATATATAAAAATACTAAAAATATTCCAAAAAAGACTAAAAATCACCAGACACAAAATAACAAAAAATCAAGGAAGACTAAAAATAAAAAAATATGTAATACGACCAAAAAGACACAAAATGACTGAAAAGACAGTTTTCTCCACATATTGAAGCATTGTAATGTTTCCAGCCTCTCCTGTCCTCTCCTCTCTGCTCTGTGTAAACAGCCTCTCCTGTCCTCTCCTCTCTGCTCTGTGTAAACAGAATCAATCATGTCTTCAGTGTCTCTGAGGAGAATTTAATGTTTTTAGCAGGATCTGGTTTATTTTAAATGACACATGGAGAATAAAGAGATTCTGACACTAATATCAACATTTAACACAAGTAACGGGCACTTTTCATAACTATATAAACTTTTGTAACTGATGATGCATTCAAGGACCGTCAGAAAGTTCGAACTCTGACAATAACACCTGTTTTTACAGTGTCTTCTTTCTAGGATTAACAGTGAATCTCTGGCGACCTTTTAAAGAAAACCTACATTTCATGGTGGCGTTCAGAGAACAAGTAGATGTTGACGTCTCTTCCTGTTTCAGGCTCGGGAGAAGTCGGGTCTGGACTCGTTTCCTCTGGACCAGTATCAGAACTCGTGCTACCTGTTCTGGATCGTGGAGGACCTCCTGCAGAGATCTCAGGTACCCTGCAGGGTGGAGGCCGGCTCGGAGCAGAGCGGCTTCCTCCTCCACCTGGAGCAGAGAATCCTGCTGCTGTCAGACGAGTTCCCTCTCTTCTTCATCTACATGTGGAGGATCGGAGGCCTGATCACCTCCAAGTAACATGCAGAAAGAGCAGAAACAGGTTCATTATGCTGTTAAATTACTGACAATTAGAAGAGACTTGTTCACGTTTAAAAAACTGATCATCGACAGAGAGTTAGCAGGTAATTTATGTTTCCAGTTGCTGCCAAGAAAAGTGGGAAATGTTTGTATTTATAATGTTTATTTCGTTTAACCCTCTGGAGTCTCCAAAAGCGCCAAAGCATGACTTCTTCATCACATCCAGACTAGAAAACAAAGCAGACCGAAAGAAGACACAAAAAGAGACAAAATGACCAAAAAAAAGACACAAAATGACAAAAAAGACAAAATGAGAAGACAGAATGGCCAAAAAAACACACACAATATGACTAAAAAAGACACAAAATGACTAAAAAAAGACACAAAATGACTAAAAAAGTCACAAAGTGACCAAAAAAAGACACAAAATGACAAAAAAAAGACACAAAGTGACTAAAAAAAGACACAAAATGACTACAAAAAAGACAAAATGACCAAAAAAGACACAAAGTGACCAAAAAAGACACAAAATGACCAAAAAAAGACACAAAATTACTAAAAAAAAGAAACAAAATTACTTAAAAAAGACACAAATGACAAAAAAAAATGACACAAAATTACTTACAAAGACACAAAAAGACATGAAAATGATTAAAAAAAGGACAAAATATCCCTATCAGACTCCATAGAGTTAAATGTGGGTCAAAAAGCTTTTTCCAATAGTTGTTTAGTTACAACATTTCTGTTTGCCAACAAAAGAAGTTTGATCGTTTGAGTTTTGATCTGATTTGTTGTTCCATGTTACTGAAAGTATCACTGCAAGCCACAAAGTCCTAATGATGCTCCAATCCTTGTTAAAGTGTTTTAATGTGAAGGATCAGTGTTTTTACAGAGAATAATAACGGTGTGTGTTGGAGGCTCCGTCTGTTTCATATCTCCTGCAGCGTTCAGTCTGAAAATACAACACGAGTGAGATAATTGGGAGGTTTTCAGCTTGTTAGCAGAGGAGAAGAGTTGAACTGTAACAGAAAGAGGTTCGGGGTTCAACTTTAATTTGTAATTGTACACCAAATTAATGTGACATCTCGAAACTACAATTTGTTTTGATGTGTTATTAATTACACAGATAGTTAGAGGAAGAACACAGCAGTGATACACTCTCCTGTCCTCTCCTCTCTGCTCTGTGTAAACAGCCTCTCCTGTCCTCTCCTCTCTGCTCTGTGTAAACAGCCTCTCCTGTCCTCTCCTCTCTGCTCTGTGTAAACAGCCTCTCCTGTCCTCTCCTCTCTGCTCTGTGTAAACAGCCTCTCCTGTCCTCTCCTCTCTGCTCTGTGTAAACAGCCTCTCCTGTCCTCTCCTCTCTAGTCTGTGTAAACAGCCTCTCCTGTCCTCTCCTCTCAGCTCTGTGTAAACAGCCTCTCCTGTCCTCTCCTCTCTGCTCTGTGTAAACAGCCTCTCCTGTCCTCTCCTCTCTGCTCTGTGTAAACAGCCTCTCCTGTCCTCTCCTCTCTAGTCTGTGTAAACAGCCTCTCCTGTCCTCTCCTCTCAGCTCTGTGTAAACAGCCTCTCCTGTCCTCTCCTCTCTGCTCTGTGTAAACAGCCTCTCCTGTCCTCTCCTCTCTGCTCTGTGTAAACAGCCTCTCCTGTCCTCTCTCCTCTCAGCTCTGTGTAAACAGCCTCTCCTGTCCTCTCCTCTCAGCTCTGTGTAAACAGCCTCTCCTGTCCTCTCTCCTCTCAGCTCTGTGTAAACAGCCTCTCCTGTCCTCTCCTCTCAGCTCTGTGTAAACAGCCTCTCCTGTCCTCTCCTCTGGGTCATTTTGTGTCTTTTTTTTGGTCATTTTGTGTCTTTTCAAGTAATTTCGTTTTTTTTCTGTCATTTTGTGTCTTTTTTTTGGTCATTTTGTGTCTTTTTTTAAGTAATTTCGTTTTTTTTTTCTGTCATTTTGTGTCGTTTTCTGTCATTTGGTGTCTTTTTGGTCATTTTGTGTCTTTTTTAGTAATTGTGTGTCTTTTTGGGTCATTTTGTGTCTTTTTTAAGTAATCTAGTTTTTTTTTAGTTTCTGTTCACTGGTTTGGACAGAATAAGTGAATATATAAAAGATAAAGAACATGTCCTCCTCTGGTCTCATACGGAGCGATGAGACGTTGTAATGTGAAGAACATTAATGGATTCTGTCCTTTCATCACTCACTCCTCTGCTCCTCACCCTCTCCTTTAGTCATTTTATGTCTTTTTCTAATAATTTTGTGTCTTTTTTAGTAATGTTGTGTATTTTGGGGTCATTTTGTGTCTTTTTTTAAATTATTTTGTGTATTTTTTGGGTCATTTTGTGTATTTTTCTAATAATTTTGTGTCTTTTTTTGGTCATTTTTCTGTCTTTTTTGGTAATTTGTGTCTTTTTAATAATTGTGTGTCCTTTTTTATAATTTTGTGTCTTTTTTTGGTAATTTTTTTGTCTTTTTCTAATAATTTTGTCTTTTTGGTCATTTTGTGTCTTTTTAGTAGTTTTGTGTCAAATATCAACATTTTAATGTTGTAAGGGTAAGTAAGGGACACTTTTTATAACAGAAACTTTTGGTTTCTGTTCACTGGTTTGGACAGAATAAGTGAATATATAAAAGATAAAGAACTTGTCCTCCTCTGGTCTCATACGGAGCGACGAGACGTTGTAATGTGAAGAACATTAATGGATTCTGTCCTTTCATCACTCACTCCTCTGCTCCTCTTCTCTCCTCCTGGAGGAGTCGGTGCATCCATCTCTTATTCTCCGTCTGTAATAATGGGCCCTGTTAGCGTGAGCGCTAAAGGCCTTAAATAAGTTTCCTGCTACGTCACGAATCACCAAAAGGCTCCGGGGCCCCGGCGGCGCCGATAGCCATCGCCGCTATTGTGTCTGCTTTGGGTTTGTGCCCGACTCCGTCTGTGATCTCCTCATCTTTCATATCCTGTTGGGAGCACAGCGGGGATACGCCGCGCTGTAAAAAAAACCCAAACGGAGCGCTGAGACGTGCTCTGCTGGTTTAATGTGTCCTCGCTGGGATTGACGGCTGCAGAGAGGAGGAGGAGGGTTGCATCAGCGACGGAGAGTTGCATCAGCACACATTAACATTTGGATCATGAAAAAAAGCTGCAGGTTCATCAAAACATTACGTTAATAACAAGAGGATATCTGCTGCCTGAAGGCTTCTTTACGTCTGGATAATATTCAACATTCTTCTTTATTTTCGGTGCATCTGCTGACAAATCATAGATCTGATTCCTCTGTGGCGAAGAGGACCGCACAGTTAATAGTGTTAGAATCAGGATTTTTATGAATGTGTTTGCATTAACTGGGAGAGCCAGTGCATCAAAGCCAGTGCTCCCAATATCTCCCTCAGCTGAAACAACAGGTGACAGTGTGTGCACATTGTGTAAATAACTCTTAATGTGTGAAGGAAAAGGCTGTTTAGGAACACGGACATCCAGTGATCGTGAAGAATTCACGATTCCTCCAACCACTACTAAATATTAATATGGTAATTTGATTTTAATTATATTCATGATTAATAATCAGTGTTCCAAATTGATAGTTTAGTAACTTTATGAGACTGATTTAGGTGAATTTGCTATATTTTTCTTTTTTACAGATAGTGCCCCTCAACGAGCTGACTTAGAGTAAATCAAGTCATATCATTTCTTATAATTAATAATTATTTAGGATCATTATTAATAATTCTTATAGCCATCTAACCACACTTTGGAACTGTGAGATCCACACAAGTGTTGCTCAGGTTCATTCCTACGTATTTGGTATCCTTATGGGAGGGATAGCATTTATGATAACGCCCTTTTATTTACATATTTGACACCCTGTGGAAGATCATCATTGATTCATAAAAGAGCCATCCTTAATTTGTATCTGTAACCAGATACCCCTACATTAGAATCCCAATACATTTTAGTAATAATTGACGCAGATTTGTTGGTGGATGTCGAACAAACTCACTTCACCCTTCAAAAAGACACACAATTACCAAAACAGAGAGTAAATTACCAAAAAAGATTTAAGGATTGCTAAACCAGACACAAAAATGACCAAAAAGGATGTAAAATGACCATAAGTGAAACAAAGTAATCCAAAAAAAGATGTAAATATCCAAAAAAGGCACAAAATTACCAATAAAAGTAATAAAAGATAATCAAAAGCCCTTCCCTGTCCCCCAGCAGTTGGTGTCCATGTTTTACCAAAGTGCAGCATGGTTTGAAACTTGAACACCAACCTGCTGTTAAATATGAACACACACTGTAATTTATTGTGACTCAATCCCACACACACTGACCTTCTGACACAAACACTAAAACACCAAATGTGAATTAATCCACTGGTGAAAATAGTCCCCAACAAAAGCACCATTTCCTCCTGATTGGTTGATAAAAAGAGGTTTTTTTTAGATAATGAAACTATGTATTTGGGGGGTTTTTGAGCGATGTACTTACACATTGTTGGGTCTTATCTATTCCTCAGATTTTCTGAAAATAAGACAAAAATAAGATAACTCCAGACGGGCACTTGGAGGTTTCAGACCTTCCTCCGAGGTCAGATGCCTCGCGGTGTTACAGAAATGAAAAATAATTTGTGTATCCGCCCCGGGATTCAGATCTGCTACAAAATGTAATGAGTTCTTCTTTGGCCCGTGCTCCACCCTTCCAACAAGCTTTATTAAAATCTCTGTAGTCATAAAACCATAACCTTTCTTCAACGAGGTTATGAGCCTTGTTTTTTTTAAAGATATTTGCCATTTAACACTTAAAAAGCGAAGCTTACTGTACTGCTCCCTTTTCTCTGAGCACATTTATTAAGTTGTATTTTTAGCAGGAATAAAATAAAAAGTGTCCAGCAGTGCATTGGGCCTCTCAACCATGAAATACTGTAGCCATTATGGAAAAGCATGAGAGAAAAGTTGAAATAAGGTAAGAGAAGATGAATCAGTGGGAGTGTAAAGTGGCTTAGTGTGCACATCCTGCAGAAAGCGCCAGCAGATTGTGTAAATAATGCTTCACTAAGGCATATCCCATCAGGAGCGGCTGATTTATGAGCTCCCTGACTCCTTAAATCTGCATGACCTTGATTGATTTGAAAATTAATTTTCCATATGTTCACTCGCTGCTGTTAAACAATTTTTGATGGCTGATCCAGAAAGCAGCTCGGTGTCGTTGAGGTCACTGCAGTCTGTTTCTGTTTCGTGGCGTTTGATCATTTTGAGGTAATGACCAAAATAAGGAACAAAATGAACAAAAGAATGCACAAAATCACCAAAATAATGCACAATATGACCGAAAGAAGGAACAAAATGACCAAAAGAATGAACAAAATGACCAGAATAAGGAACAAAATGACCATAAAAATACATGACATTGCAAAAAAAGATGTAAAATGACCAAAAGAAGGAACAAAATGACCAAAAGAAGGAACAAAGTGACCAAAAAAATACATGAAATTGCAAAAAAAAGATGTAAAATGACCAAAAGAAGGAACAAAATGACCAAAAGAATGAACAAAATGACCAGAATAAGGAACAAAATGACCAAAAAATACATGACATTGCAAAAAAAGATGTAAAATGACCAAAAGAATGCACAAAATGACCAAAAGAATGCACAAAATGATCAAAATAATGCACAATATGACCGAAAGAAGGAACAAAATGACCAAAATAAGGAACAAAATGACCAGAATAAGGAACAAAATGACCAAAAAATACATGACATTGCAAAAAAAGATGTAAAATGACCAAAAGAAGGAACAAAATGACCAAAAGAAAGCACAAAATGACCAAAAAAATACATGAAATTGCAAAAAAAAAATGTAAAATGACCAAAAGAAGGAACAAAATGACCAAAAAAGAAGCATAATGACCAAAATAATGCACAAAATGACCAAAAAAATACATGAAATTGCAAAAAAAAAAGATGTAAAGTGACCAAAATAATGCACAAAATGACCCAAAAAATACATGAAATTGCAAAAAAAGCAAACAAAATGACCACCATTTTGAGATAATAAAGAGTATTTTTTTTCCCCGAATAGTAATAGAAAAAGTGTTCATTCACTTTATCCTCTGTGTATTTTATGGATGACAGAAAAGTCGTTTCACAGTCAAACAAGCCAGAAAAGTAGCACTTTGACTGGAGCATTTGCTGCTTGGCGAAGCCTTTTATATGCCAGATTTAACAAAAGAGTCTTAACGTGAGACGATAAAATGGACTTCATTGACACTGACACGATATATTCACATAAAAAAAGAAGGGAAGAGGAATGTGTTCGCTTGAACTGGTGGGAGAATTGATTTAAAGAAACATTCGTCATAATCCTCGGAGCAAGAGAAGAGGATTAAACGTCTCCGTGTTCGTGTATTCTCAATCCAAAAGAGCTTTAAAGAGAGATGAAAGGGGATATGAAGAGTTTTCTTTTCATCCTCAGTGATTTCTGAGCCGTTTGGCCTGATAAAGAGGACTTTTCAACCTTGATTGATATGAGAATTAATTGAACTCTGATGATCGCCGTCTGACGTTCTACATCATTGGCCTTATTTGACAAAATGAGCCAAAAAATAAAAAAAGAAGATGTAAAATGACCAAAATAATGCACAAAATGACCAAAAAAATACATGAAATTGCAAAAATAGATGCAAAATGACAAAAAAAATACATGAAATTGCAAAAAAAGATGTGACCAAATGACCAAAAGAAGGAACAAAATGACCAAAAGAAGGAACAAAATGACCAAAAAAATACATGAAATTGCAAAAAAAAGATGTAAAATGACTAAAAGAAGGAACAAAATGACCAAAAAAATACATGAAATTGCAAAAAAAGATGCAAAATGACCAAAAGAATGCACAAAATGACCAAAAAAAATACATGAAATTGCAAAAAAAGATGCAAAATGACCAAAATAAGGAACAAAATGACCAAAAAAATACATGAAATTGCAAAAAAAGATGTAAAATGACTAAAAGAAGGAACAAAATGACCAAAAAAAATACATGAAATTGCAAAAAAAGATGCAAAATGACCAAAAGAATGCACAAAATGACCCAAAAAATACATGAAATTGCAAAAAAAGATGCAAAATGACCAAAAGAATACATGACATTGCAAATAAAGTGATTTGTGAGCCGTTTGGCCTGATAAAGAGGACTTTTCGACCTTGATTGATATGAGAATTAATTGAACTCTGATGATCGGCCGCTGACGTTCTAGATCATTGGCCTTATTTAACAGCTGTTTCAGAAATCAACTGTAGCGGCGGCTAATTATTTTATTGCCGCAGAGCAATTAGCACACCAAATGAGTCCCTCAAAAAGACATTCAGAACTGGTCTGGCAAATGCTGATTGAAAGGAGAGGATGCCAGATGAACTTGTTGGAAACAACCTCAAAAAAATGACTCCGTGGCTGGACAAAAGCCAGATATTTTAATATATTTCAGTGGAATGGAAAACAGAGTGCTTGTTTTTCTGACTGACTGACATCCATAATACATGACTAGCAGTTCAATAACAAGTTTTCATGAAGTCCCTGCACACATTACACCATCAGTAAAAGTAGGACGAGCACTGAACCTGCAAAGCAAACTCACAACATTTCAATTAAACACATATGGCTGATATTATATCTTGTTTCTGTCAGGTGGCGGTAATTAGCTGTGAATATGCTGGTTTGGTGGGTTCAATGCCGATAAATTACTGCTACAGAGTTATTTGCATTTGCTCACTGCCCTTAAAAAACATCTGTAGGTCAACGTGAAATAACAAAAAACAGCTTAAAACTTCACAAATTGTTGGTTTTATAGATGTAGTTTGTTAAATTATGTTAAAATGGAAAGCAACCGTCAATCGGCTGTCTAATCAGGTTGTATACAGGGGTATATACAGGGTTCGTACGGGTGCTTGAAATCCTTGAAAACGCTTGAATTTAAATGTTGTATTTTTTAAGGTTTAAAAAGTGCTTGGATTTTGGATAAAGTGCCTGTAAATGCTTGAAATTCTTACTGTATTTCTCTTGCAATCTGACTATATCCATCTATAGACTATAGATAATCACATGTTCAATGTAAAAAATAACGAGTAGCCTATCTGAAATGAAGACCGTTCCTCCTGACCAAAAATAGATGTAAAAATGACCAAAAAACACACAAAATGACCAAAAATAGATGCAAAAATGACCAAAAAATGACACAAAATTGTCGAAATAGAAACAAACTAACCAAAAATAGATGTAAAAATGACCAAAAACGACACAAAATGACCAAAAAATAGATGTAAAAATAATAAAAAAAGACAAGAAATTACAAAAATAGATGCAAAAATCACCAAAAAATGACACAGAATTGTCGAAATAGAAATAAACTGACCAAAAATAGATGTAAAAATGACCAAAAAAGACACAAAATTATCAAAAATAGATGTAATAATGACCAAAAATACAGTCATGGAAAAAAGTATTAGACCATTCCTCCTAAAAGTGTTGCTATGGTTCAGTGAAATCTCCCCTTTCAGTATGTAAGTACTTGTCTAAAACATACTTACAACAGGTGTAAGATACTGGAAAAGCTTGAAAATTTACCCAGAAAGTCCTTGAAAAATGCTTGAATTTGACCGCTGCTAAAGTGTACGAACCCTGTACATAAATCCTGATGGTAAGATGTTGCTCATTCAACTATTGCTGGGGTTCTTTTATGTGTAATGCAACGTGCGGTGTTCCTCAGGGATCAATCCTGGGTCCTTTGAAACTGCTGTTCCACACAGTTAACTTTGCTGCATCTTCTTGACCATTACTGCCTCCTAAATCCTTTTTTTAAAATTATAGTTTGTTGTCAACTTCATTGTTGGCATTATAGAAACTATTAAACTAGAAATACTGACACTATGACAGTATCAATACCGTCAAATATAAAGACGCTGTTCTTACAGTCTATTTAGACTTTTGATGCAGTTTTTTTTACATGTAATGCAACTCTCGGTGTTCCTCAGGGCTCAATCCTGGGTCCTTTGAAATTATTGTTTCACACAGTTGACTTTGTTGCATCTTGAAGTTACTGCCTTTTTAAATCTAGTCTTTGTTTATTACAGTTTGTTGTGAACTTGATTGCTTGGCATTATAGAACACATTACACTGGAAATCCTGACTATAATTTTCAATACCGTCAAAAATAAAGGTGCTGTTCTTTCAGTCTATTTAAAGTTTTGGTGCCGTTTTTTGACATGTAATACAACTCTCGGTGTTCCTCAGGGATCAACCCTGGGTCCTTTCTAATCTGCTGATTCACACATATGACTTTGCTGCATTTTCTTGCCTACTACTGCTTCCTTAATCCAGTCCCTTTTTTTATTACTTTTATTATTTTATTAGATTGTCATAAACTTGATTACTTGGTTTTACAGAAAATGTTAAACCGGAAATCCTGGTTCAGTGGTTTCCATTACCCTTCAAAAATAAAGGCGCTGCTCATTCAGTCTCTCGGCAGCGTAGCAGAGAAACACGGCAACTTACAGGGCTTTTAAAACTAAAATGACTCTGTCCCTGTTTGGGTTTAATCCTGATGATAATGGTGAGCCAGTTAACAAGGACCAAGCTGCTTTTTGGGTGATTGTTGTCATTTTACACTTATAAAAATACGCCAAATACCACTTGGGTGAAATGATGGAGAGTTATCACATTATGAAAAAAACAGATATTGACCTAGCCTTCTCCTGCCACTATGGTGAATGTTCTATTGTTGTTGTTTTTTATGTAAATCTTATTTATTTAAGAATTCAATGAGCGGCAGGCTGTTTCAAAGTGTCAAATTCACTTGGAAGCTGTTTAGAAATATTGTTTCTGTTCTGTTCATTGTGTTTCCAACAATATCTTCCAGCAAGGTCTGGACTTCTCCAAGGTCTAGCCTCAGAATCGAACACTTTTTAAAATCGGCCTTGTCTTGGTCTCAGACAGAGACGACTGCATTTTACTTCAAGACCACAACAACTCCGAGGACATTACTAAGTAGCCTGAGCATCGTCTGATATTCCTGCATGTTTGCTTCAACGTATGCTTCTTGTCAGCTGTGACATAAACGCCACAGAGATGCGACAGCAGAGAAAATTAACATATTAAATAGGCTGCTTTGCTTCGCCATAAACACAGGAAACACATTACTCTTGTTCACGATTTGTGTCAGTTATCTGTGAATAACACAGAAGCCAAGAACAAAGTGCAGCCACAGGGTTTTTAGATTTATTTATTTATTTATTTGTTTGTTTGTTCCTTTCATGAAGGTGGACAACAAAATGAGTACAGAGACACTCTACACCTTCATGATTGGAAAGGAGCAGCAAGAAGAAAACATTTCTTATATTTGTCTGCCTCCTACTTGAACAATAAAAATAAAAAAAGATGGTCTGACATCACATACAATTGATTTTCAGTAGCCTACACCAACAACACTTTGATTATAACAAAACACTTAAAACAACAAACAAACAAGACAAAAAAACAAACAAAAACCCATACAAGTACATGTTTACATCTCAAAAACAAAAAGATAAAAAAACAACTGATCATAAACAATCAGTTTATGTTTCCAGTACATATTAAAAAATTTTGCTGCATTTGTACATTTTTTTAAATCTATTAATATCTGTACAACCTTTTAAATCCTGTAGTTGGGAATTCCATATTTTTACACCGACAACCGAAACACACATTTGTTTTAAAGTAGTCGGAGCAACTTGGTGCTTAAAATCAAATCTTCTTCTATGATTTTCATCTTCTGAAGTAAACACAAATAGCTTTTGCAGGTTTTCTGGTAAAACTCTGTTTGAGTTGACAGTAGTGATACTGCAGGACTTTTGCACTGCATTTCTATTATGTTGTGAGACTCATAAGAGACCGATTGAGAAACTATTTGAAACAGATGCAGCAAGAGAAATTGTCTCTTTTTCCTCTCAGACTGCATTGAAAGGACTCAACACTGAAAATATAATTTAGAATTCGGCATATTGTTATTACAGAATATTGTCAACTTGATTGATTAGCATTATAGAAAATATTAAACTAGAAATCCTGACAGTATGATTTATAAATACCGTCAAAAATGAAGACGATGTTCTTACAGTCTATTTGGACTTTTGATGCTGTTTTTTGACGTGTAATGCAACTTGCGGTGTTCCTCAGGGATCAATACTGGGTCCTTTAAAACTGCTGATTCACACACGACTTTACTGCATTTTCTTGCCAACTACAGTTTTCTAAATCCAGTCCTTTTTATAAATTACAGATTGTCATAAACTTGATTACTTGGCTTTATAGAAAATATTAAACTGGAAATCTTGATTCAGTGGCGCCCCATGTATAGAGGCTACAGTCCTCGCTGCGGTGGAGCCGGGTTCGAATCCGGCCTGAGCTCCCTTTGCCGCATGTCTTCCCCTCTATCACCCCCTTTCACTCTATCACTATCAATAAAGCATAAAAAATGCCAAAAAAAAAAAATCTTTAAAAATAAAGGCACTGCATTTCTTTTATGTTGTGAGACTCATGAGAGACTGATTGAGAAATTTTTTTTCCCTCTCAGACTGCATTGAAAGGACTCAACACTGAAAATATAATTTAGAATTCGGCTTAAACCTCAAGCTGATGTTCAAAAGTGCTTTTGTTCCTGTTAAATATAACAGATCTGTAGCTCTGTTCGTGTTCTTCCTTTGACAGTGAACCCAAAATAACCTGCTGACATATCATTTGAGTAGAAACAGCGAGTCACTGTCCCGTTGCTCCACGAGCCGGCAGTCGAGCTGATGAATCTAATCTGGTTTAGCAAACTGTAAATTGAGGACGACTTCTGCTCGTTCATCATAATTTTACAGGCTTTTGCATCACGGGGAGACAGCGGCATTATTTACACTTCAGCCACGTTCAGTTGACAGATTACTTCTCAGTGTATCAGTGGAAATACACAGAGGAGACAGTCGCTATCAATCTCAATATACCTAATGGGAGCTTCTTTTTTAGCAATATCAGTGTGGTGTCAGGAAACTTCACACATTTCTAAATCTTGCACTAAACACACGGATCAAACATCAACACTGATTGTGATGTCAAAACTTTAATAAACATTGCAAACAATAAAAAAGGGAGAGTTCTTCGTGGTAAAATGCGGAAAAAAAGAGGAACGTAAATGACTAAAGCTTTGTGTGAATCCATCTTGCTTGGTTAGACAATCTACTGAATGGATGATTTTATCTTTAATCCAGACTAATTTGACAGTCGTGTGTGGTAGGTTCCTTTATCTACTTTTTTGGGTAATTTTGTGTCCTTTTTTTGGGTAATTTTGTGTCTTTTTTGGGTAATTTTGTGTCTCCTTTTAATAATTTTGTGTCTTTTTTAATAATTTTGTGTCTTTTTTGGTCATTCTGTGTCTTTTTTAATAATTTTGTGTCTTTTTTGGTCATTCTGTGTCTTTTTTTTGTAATTTTGTGTCTTTTTTTAATAATTTTGTCTTTTTTTGATAATTTTGTATCTTTTTTTAGTAATTTTGTCTGTTTTAGTAATTTTGTGTCTTTTTTGGTAATGTGTCTTTTTAATAATTTTGTGTCTGTTTTGATCATTCTGTATCTTTTTAAATAATTTTGTGTCTTTTTTAATAATTTATTGTATTTTTTGGTAATTTTGTGTCTTTTTAATAATTTTGTGTCTTTTTTAATAATTTTGTGTCTTTTTTAGTAATTTAGTGTAATTTTTTGGTCATTTTGTGTCTTTTTTTGGTAATTCTGTGTCTTTTTTGGGTCGTTTTGTGTCTTTTTAAAGTAATTTAGTTTGTTCTCTGTCATTTTGGGTCGTCTGTCCTCCGGGGCCTCCTGCTAGCTGCCTCTTTGCTTGGTGCTACCCAGAGGCTGATTGTGGCCGTCAGTACCAGGTGCTCTCCGCAACTCATTAATGACATTCATTTGTCAAGAGGAAAAAGCAGTAAATGGATGCAAACAGTCAATAACGCAGCCAGCCGGGGAAACGGTGCTTTGAATGCAGCAGCGGCTGAGGTTCATGTTTGTTAATAAGCTTCCCCACCCACTGACCTCATCACCGATTCGGACGTTTCTAAGTGAGACCTGCAAGAGGATGATTGACTTGAAAAGCTGGCTGAATGTTTCCATCAATGTCTTGATCCAACTGTGCACCTGAACCAAATTTGTACTCTGATGGATGGACCAGAGGCTGTAGCAGGCTCAGTTTTAGGGCTACGGTGAAGAAACTGGTATTATATGAAACTAGGAGACCCAATGAATCTTTTGGGGTGCTAAATAACCACATTTTGGCAGGTCCATTTTTAAAAGGGTCCCTTGACCTCTGACAATGGGTCTATGGGTATACACTCTCCTCTTTACAGACATGCCCGCTTTATGCTGATATCATGCAGTTTGCATAACAACCATGAAGTTTTTTGCAAGCGACACCAATGTGTTTCTTTGTCCTATTATTGTGTATGTGAATATTTCTGCACACTGGGATCCCTAAACAGTCTGTGAGCTGCATAAATCGGGTATGACTGGAAAACTGAGACTCTTGTGGATTTAATGAGCCCAGTTTCCTTCATGTGAGATGATATTAGTCCTCAAAGGGGTCCCATAGTAGTATTTAACTGCATGATGAGAAGACCTTAAAGACCTTTATTCTTTAGGATGTGGAAGCTGGCTGAGTGCAGCCCACCTTTTATTTTTATTTTAGAGTTTCTGGGTCAGAGAACCAATGAAAGGTGGCGTTATATTTTAAGAGTTGGTGGTATGAAAAAAGGACAAAATGGAAGCCATTTAGTCTCTGAGTGAAGCTGAAAATACAGCAGACAAACAGCTCAGCCACTCCCTGTTCTCTCAGAGAGTGCGTGAGTCTCTTTGTCTCAGTGAGGCAGAATAACAGCCTGTTACCTGGTTTGTCTCAGGTGAGTCAGCTGAGGGGCGGAGCTTTAACACAACAGTTTATCAGGTTGAGTCTTATTCCAAACTGGTGAATAACTCTGAGCTGCAGATCTCTGAATGAAAACAAGTTCTGTGTTTCCCCACGAGTCTCTTTACAGACATGCTGTAACATGCAGTAAAATGTGTTATCTTCTTTTGCATGTGAATATTTGTTCATCCTGGGGTCCCTAAACAGTCTGTGAGCTGCATAAATTGGGTATAAAGCTGAGACTATTGTGGATTCAATGAGCCCAATGTTCTTCATATAAGATGATATTGGTCCCCAAAGGGCCCCCTTGACCTCTGACTTCAGATATCTAAAATAAAACGGGTTCTACTAGTCTCCTCTTTACAGACATGCCCACTCTATGCTGATAACATGCAGTTTGAAGCAGAAAGCATCCCTTAAAATGTGTTATTGTTTCCCCTTCTATGTGAATCTTTGTGCATCCTGGGGTCCCTAAACAGTCTGTGAGCTGCATAAATGGGGTCTGAGTGTAAAGCTGAGACTCTTGTGGATTCAATGAGCCCAATGTTCTTCATGTGTGATGATGTTAGTGAGTGAAACTTGAGCTCAGTGTATAAAATGAGCTGCTGAGACCTCCAACTAGAGACCTGGAGCATTCAGACTAGAGACCTGGAGCATTCAGAGACTAGAGACCTGGAGCATTCAGACTAGAGACCTGGAGCATTCAGACTTGAGACCTGGAGCATTCAGACTAGAGACCTGGAGCATTCAGACTTGAGACCTGGAGCATCCAGACAAGAGACCTGGAGCATTCAGAGGATGGATGGCTGACATACGAGATTCACAATAAGCAGGCTACACAACACAAGTGCTGCCATACAAATGCTGAAAAAAGCAACTCTTTCAGAACTCTTCAAAATGTATTGAAAGTTGTTCCCCAAAGTGTTGGTTTCTTATTGTGATATTCTGAAGGATTTTTTAAAACCATTTTTATCCAAAATTATCTAAACCTTATCCAAACATTCAAACGTCCATCCTGCATTTAAGATAACTTTTGGTGTTCCTCAGGGCTCAATCCTGGGTCCTCTAAAACTTCTGATACACATTAATCACTTTGTTGCTGCATCTTGAAATACAATCTTTTTTTTATTACATATTGTCTGCAATTTGATTGCTTGGCATTATAGAAAATATTGATCTGGAAATCGTGCACTAAAATAATTCTATTACTACAAATCTATTTCATGTCAAAAGTTTCTGAAACCAGATTACAGCATGGATTTTTCTCTGTTGGAGTCTGAATGTGGGATTACTGGTTACTGTCAGCTGCCGTACATGAAGCCAGGCCCACTGCCACAAACCTGCCCCACCCTTCACAATAAAAGCCCAATAATGCAACACTGCAAATGCCATCACGTTAATTACTTTATTTACAATTATTAACTAGAACATGGAAGTTGAAATCTGTAAATTACAACAATGGACATATAGATTTTTTAAGTTTTTTTTTTACAGTATTATTTAATTGCTTAATGGCCTTGAATGTTAAATGACAGTTAATTCTATGTAAAAATAAAAAAATACAGTAGTTATTCTACAGAAATATATATGTAAAATACAGATATTAACTGTTTATTGTCTGTATTTTTAAAGAAATTGTGCATAAAATATTTCTGTTATCTTACAGTAATTTTTATATAACACCTTCAAACACCAATAAAACGGGAAAAAATCAATGAGAATTAATATTACAAAGAATTCACTTTCAAGATTTGATCAATAATCGAACAGAAAACTACAGAGACGCCTGCCAGTCACAGAGTGATTGACAGCTCTTTGATCTGGTGTTACATCATCATGACATCATCATGACATAATTTCCTCACACTGACAGAGAAACAAACCTCACGAGGACAACATAGTCACATGTTCCTCAAAGACTTCAGGATGTCTTGAACAGAACGATGCTGATCGTCTATTTCTGTTGTCCTGCAGCCACAGAGACCTTCACTGGTAAAACCTGCAGTGGGCTATGATCCTCATCCCAATCCCCACTCCAAAAATATGGAAACATCCTCTCAGTGAAAGTGTTTGTGAAGGTGTGTATGTGTGTGTTAGTGTCAGCATCAGAGAACGACAGCTTTCCTCTGTTCCAGTCCAGATTCACTCTGATCCTCTGAGGCTTCTTCTGCACTACAAGATCAGTTCTTCCATCTGATGGTGACCGTGATGAATATTCACCTTCATATAACAGTATTCTCCATAATCCAGACTCTAGGTCTCCTTTCCTCTGGACAGACTCTACTAACACACCCAGATACCACCATGTATTGTCTCCAACCTCGACCTCCCAGCTGTGAGTCCCAGAGTTAAAGCCCTCAGAGCCCCAAACAGAGTAGTCATCAATCCTCTCTGGATTATCAGGAATCGGGTACCCCGCTGCTGTTGTCAGACTGGTCAGATCTTCAGACAGGATGAGGAATGAACCAGCAGTGTTTGGGTCCAGAACAACAGGTCTGTAGGAGACCATGTCCTTCATCTTGTTCCAGATGTTGAAGGCCAGGTTGCCCAGGTGTTTGGCCTGGTCTATCAGAGCTCCTGAGGGCAGCTGTGGATCCTCCAGCAGGAGGCGCTGCTGGACTCTTTCCACTGCAGCCTTGTAGTTGTGCAGGAATGAGACGTGTTCAGCTCTCAGCTGGTCCTCTGTGGCTCTGACTGTGTCTGAAAGAGCTGCTATCTCTCTGCTCAGAGCCTCCATCTTCTCCTGCATCATCTGACTCTTCTGCTCCTCTTCCTCCCTCAGTGCAGCCATCCTGGCCTCCTCTTCCTCTTCTAGAAACTGGTGAAGCTTCTTAAACTGCTCCTTAATCTGCATCTCTGTGCGTCGGGCCTGGAACTGAATGTGTTCTGCTGTTAGATCAAACTGCACTTTAACTTCTTTAAAACCCTCTAACTTCTTCTTTAAAGGCTCCAGAGTTTCCTGAAGTTCCTTCTTGTGTTGTTGTGCAGCTTCATCGATGGGTCTGAATCTGTGGTTGGTGTGTTTTTCTGAGTGACTGCAGACGACACACACTGGCTGCTGATGGTCCAGACAGAAGAGTTTGAGTTTCTCAGAGTGCAGACTGCAGAGAGCCTCTGAAGCTCTCTGATCTCTCTCCTGTAAGAAACTCTCACACAGCTTCTTTAACACCAGGTTACAAGGTGGACGACCCTTAGATCTTCTCTTACAGACTGGACACTCTCTGGTTGGTTTCTCCGTCCAGCAGCTCTGCAGACAGTCTTTACAGAAGCTGTGGCTGCATGACAGGACGACAGGATCTTTATAAATGTCGTGGCAGATACAACAGCAGAGATCGTCCTCTAATCTGGAAGCCATTTAGTCTCTGAGTGAAGCTGAAAACACAGCAGACAAACAGCTCAGCCACTCCCTGTTCTCTCAAAGTTACTTTACTTTCCTGTAAAACTGTCGTTCAGTTTGTGGATTCAGCAGCTGGGTGAAGTGGAGCTGTTCCAGTATTCCCAGTAATCTCCTGAAGTTGTCCTCTTTCAGTCAAAGTGGAGGTTTTAGTCCGAAGCTGAATCTTATCGTCCGTCTCTCAGAGTGTGTGTGTGTGTCTCTTTGTCTCAGTGAGGCAGAATAACAGCCTGTTACCTGGTTTGACTCAGGTGAGTCAGCTGAGGGGCGGAGCTTTAACGCAACAGTTTCAGGTTGAGTCACATTCCAAACTGGTGAATAACTCTGAGCTGCAACTATCTGAATGGAAAAAACTTCTGTTTCCCAACGAGTCTCTTCACAGATATGCTGTAACATGCAATAAAATGTGTTATTGTGTCCTCTTGTGTGTGAATCTTTGTGCATCCTGGGGTCCCTAAAGTCTGTGAGCTGCATAAATCTGGTATAAAGTTGATACTCTTGTGGATTCAATGAGCCCAATTTTCTTCACGCAGTCCTCAAAGGGGCCCCTTGACCTCTGACCTCAGATATCTAAAATAAAACGGGTTCTAGGAGTCTCCTCTTTACAGACATGCCCACTCTATGCTGATAACATGCAGTTTGAAGCAGACACCATCCCTTAAAAGTGTTATTTTGTCCTCTTGCATGTGAATCTTTGTGCATCCTGGGGTCCCTAAACAGTCTGTGAGCTGCATAAATGGGGTCTGAGTGTAAAGCTGAGACTCTTGTGGATTCAATGAGCCCAATGTTCTTCATGTGTGATGATGTTAGTGAGTGAAACTTGAGCTCAGTGTATAAAATGAGCTGCTGTGACCTCTAGGATAATCACAGCCTCATGAAACTTTACAACCACAAACTAGAGACCTGGAGCAATTGAGACTACCATATAAACGCCGAAAAATGCAACTCTTTCATAACCCTTCAAAATCTCAAAATTTATTGAAAGTTGCTCCCAAATGTGTTGGTGTCTTATTGTGATATTCCTGGGGATTTTTTTATACCATTTTTATCCAAAATTATCTAAACCTGGCCTCATCCAAACGTCCATCCTGCATCTAAGATACATCGTGGTGTTCCTCAGGGCTCAATCCTGGGTCCTCTGAAACTTCTGATACACATTAATCACTTTGCTGCTGCATCTTGAAATCCAGTTTTTCTTTGACATTTTGTCTGCAATTCGATTGCTTGCCATTATAGAAAATATTGAACTGGATATCGTGTGCTAAAATAATTTTTACAAGATTTAAACATTATTAATTGCAAATTTCATTCCTTTTGCAAATTTTTCGTTGTTTCCTTCTAGGAAGTTATTATTGTAGCATTGTTTCTGTACAATCTACACTCTGCATGCTTCAGCATTCATTTTTAACACAAGGAAAATATAATTATATTATTAGCTTAGGCTCGGTGGAAGAGTAATTTAAAACAAAAAAAAAATTAAAGAAATTTTGAGTGTGCTTGAGTGCCTGTGACTCTAGGTAAGCTTTTTGGCAGCCAAGCAACCAGCTGCTACTCCTGTGACATTTGACGCCACTGAGAGAGAGAGACAAAAATAGCAGAAAGTTCCCCTCGAACAGAAAGTATTTTTGTCCAAACCGTAGCTCCTATCATTGAACAGACTTCACTTTGAGCATCCTCAGTTCTTCACTTTGAGCATCGTCATTTCTTTCTGAACGTCTACATATGTGTTTTGTGAAGAAAAATGAAGAAATAATTATGTAGAGCGATCAGAAGAAACTGGTAGCTCTGCTTTCCTCCAAAAATTTTCCCTCCTTTTTCCCATGGCGGTCTATGAGGCTGTGGGTGGTGTTGGTGGATCATCTGTGGTCCTACGCCCAAACTAGAACTCTGACAGCTTTACCACACCAATGTGAGTGAGAAGACACATTTTACTACGTTTCTATGTATACATTTTTTCTGTAGAGTGGTATTTGTGGCCTTGAGCGTTTACAAATGTATTTTTTGACAATGTTTCTCTCCCTCTGCACTCTAGCGATGATGTCATCCACTCTCGCCTCTCCATAGGGTAACATTGGGGGGATTTTTTGGCGTGTTTTTGCCGAATAATTTGAAAACTGTTTGCCGAAACCCTTTGAAAAGTCATAGCACACTTGTCATGGCCCAGCCGGTCGATTTGATACCTTTTTAGTGTATGTGCAACCAAAACTTTGGGAGGAGTAGTCGACCGAAAAAAAACACAAAAGAAACTAAATAATAACAGGAAGAAGCCCGTTGGATAGTATATAGTGTGCTCTTACAAGCACACTCAAGAAGCTCTTTTCTTCTACTTTTCTTTGATGCAAAATGACTTTCAGCAGCTCATATCTGTAAATAAATTACCTCGACCCAGACTGCATGATTAGATTGTTTTTCAAGCATGTCAGGTAATGCTGAGCTTCAGTTTTAATTTATCTGCATGTCGACCGCTGCAGGAATTCCTTAATAAGCCGTGGGAGCGAGGTGAACAGTGACGACTCTCATTTTCTCGTGTTACCGCTCGGTTTGATCTGACTTCTGTCAGGATTCACACGAGAGTGAAATTTTCATTACTTCCCTCTTTCCATGCAGCCTTCTAAAATATTCAACAAATGGTGAGCTGGCAGTGATAAAAGCTCTCAGATTGTCTCTCAAGCATGCCTCCATACAATCAATTCAGTTGACCCTCTTTATATCTTTTTTTTCATTCTTTATTGATCATTTCTCACCTGATAGGAAGGGCAGTTAAACAGAGCGGCACCTTGTGAATTCAGCGACTGAGCTGGAGTTCAGAGAAAGAAAACAAAATGACTGTGAATATTAATCACAGCAGCCGATGTCTCAGTCAATACTTGCTTTACATTGGATCCATTGCTGCTTCTCATTAAGAGAACTTGCTCAGTGCCTGAAATATACATTTACAAAATCATTATAATATTTCAATGCAGATAAGCAAACTTTCCAGAAGCAAGAGTCTGTCCTTGATCTATGAAACTTTAGTTGTACTTGATTTTTTCGTCACTTTTGATGAAAGCGTCTTCCAAATGAATACATTTTCAGGTTTTTTACACAGTTTGTCTCATTAATGCAAGTTTCCTTGTCCACTTTGCAGTTTCATGCTTTTCGTGTTGAACTTTGCATTAAATACAGGATAAATCTGTGTAACTACACCACAGACAGGTATAAAGGTATAAATAATGGACGTAGTCTTGGTTACGTCCAGCATTGGTTTGAGGTCTGTTTGAAGCATCGAATTCGGTATTATGTCCTTCGATATCTCTGTTTGTTGAAACCAGGAGAGACCATATCTGGACTATGGAGGAGCGAGGACGAATGTTTCTAAAGATAAACTGTTAAGGCTAAAACCAAATGTATGTTACTTGGTCATTTTTATGACTTTCGTTTTTCTTTTTTTTAATTGTTTTTGGTCATTTTATGTCTTGTTGCTCTTTTATGACTTTTTTTGGTTAGTTTATTTTCATCTGCTCTTTTAGTTATTTTAGTCTTTTGTTGCTCTTTTATGACTTTTTTGTGTCTTTTTTTGGTATTTCTTTGTCTTTTGGTCATTTTATGTCTTTTGTTGCTCTTTTATGATTTTTTTTTTAATCATTTTGTGTCTTTTTTGTTACTTCTTTATCTTCTGTTGGTCATTTTAGTCTTTTGTTGCTCTTTTATGACATTTTTGGTCATTTAGTGTCTTTTTTTGGTATTTCTTCCATCCATCTATCCATCCATTTTCTTCCGCTTATCCGGGGCAGCAGGCAAAGCAGGGCATTCTTTGTCTTCTCTCTGTCTTCTTTTGGTCATTTTAATCTTTTGTTGCTATTCTGTGACTTATTTTGGTCATTTTGTGTCTTTTTTTTGGTATTTTTCTGTCTCTTTTTGGTCATTTTAATCTTTTGTTGCTCTTCTTTGACTCTTGTATCAATAATGTAGGTTTCCTTTTCCGCGTTGCATTCTTTGAAGAGAACGGTTTTGCATTTAGTGTATAACTGTGCTATAAATACCAGATAAATCCATGTCACTACACTCATAACTAACCAATAACAAATAAGAAGTTGCAATGAATTGCATCACTTGCAGTTTTGCAGCTTTGTTACCATCAACAAATCTCACAAAAAGACAACAAACAACAATGACTTCCTGTCTGTGTCCCTCAGCCAACAGGTTCCTATAAAAATCTATAAAAACACAAAAAAATAGTTCAATTTGCAAGAGGTAATTTCCTATAACAGCAGGCAGTTTTAATCAAACGAACAGGAGGAAACAGTTTGTTTCTTGGGGACTATTTCCAGGCAGGAGACGGTGTATGCGGGCTTGTTTTTGATGTGTTTCTGCTCCAAAGACACTTTCTGCAGTGGCAAACATCACTATTAAATATCTTCTTGGTTAGTCGTGCACTGATACATACAGTAAGCATGTTGTAGCGGCCTACCAGTGCATCGGCACAGTAATTAAACGTTACAGTCTCCTCTAATTAAGTCCCCTCCTCTCTGTTTCCAATGCAGCATAACAAATTAGTAATTATCTGCTCAGAACTATCATCAGCAGCACACATTCTGCAGAGGGCTGATGCATGTTGATGAGCCGCTCTGCTGTTTGAATGTCTAAATCCCACTAAATATAGTCCTCCGCCGCCGCCGCCTGACCACACGCCGCTCATAAATAGGAGAGCAGAATTTAAATGTAGCTCAAGTAGTCTTTGTGACATTTCCAAAGATCATGTGTCAAACTGTCAAACTGGAGCGCCGAGGAGATGTGAGAGGGACTTTTATTTCTGTCAAATGCCATTTAAGCGCTCTGGTTGAAGTTATTGACCCAGTCATTAGGTTCTTCTTTCTTGTTGTTGTGCTATCGAGCCTCGACAACTTTTGTTGAACTTCCATCAGGCTGTTTGTCGGGTCAGTTTCTGAGCTGCTTCTGCTTTATATTCCTCACATAGAAGTGATCACATGCAGAGAATACAGAGACAGCTCTCACTTCACTTATGTGAGGACTTAATACCTTGTGCTCCTGCAGCACAACTGTTACATTTGTGTCGATACCGGTACCTTGATAATAATAATAATAATAATAAACTGTATTTCTTCTGCTTCATATTTTTATTGATGTGTATACAAAAACAGCAGAGGGACATAGTACCTATATCAGGATACATTGGTGTCGGCATTTACCATATTTGTATACACCCTTAGATTTAGATTTATATATTTTAAGAACAAACAACGGTCACATAAATTGAAACCAAATAAACTATACTGCCCTACAAAGCGTAACTGCAGTAACTACGTAAGGGGTAAAACTGAGAAAAGCTGCTTTAAATTTTTCCATCTGGCCAGCCAAATGGGTTATAGGTAGGTCAGTGATATGACACTTATTTCTACATGTATTGATGATGTCATTTTTATGCTCAAAAATCATGATGATTTATTTGACCTTTGACCCCAAAAATTTAGTTACTGCACTCTGGTTTTGCTGTAAAAGGTTCTAATAGTAATGAACAAACAGAGTGCAGTAACTATAATGTTGTTGTCTTCTTTCAGCTTTTATATTTTGTTTTCAGTGGCGGCAACCTCCGGGTCTGAGCAGGGAGGCAAACCAGGAAGTGCCTTAAGCTCCATTTTACCGAAGGGGCACTAAGTTTGGCTGCAAAAACATTTCTGTCCATTCATTTCAATGCAAAATGAGAAAACTTCTCATTTGATTTATTACCTCGGAAATGTTTTTTAGGACAACACTATGGTCTCAATCACTAGTAAAAAATTTTATTCAAGACAATCTGATGTTAATAGTGTAAGTAATGGCCCCATTTAGAAGAAAATAGAAGATAAAGAATCGTATGATTTGGGGCGGGGCTACCTTTGATTGACAGGTCACTAACAAGGCGAGCCGCCATCAGGAGAGAAGAAGAACAATGTGTATCCACGGCAACGTGTCAATAAAGTTAAATATAATGTTATATAGATATAAAAAAGGAGGTTTAGCGGTTTGGTCCCATAACTTTGACCCTTTCACTGTATTTTCACTTAATGACAGTTTATTTCAACGTTTTGTTGGTTGGACTAACAGACACTCCAAGGAGTCGCTGCTGTCAGTACCAAACATTTGTTTTTGTTTTTTGCCAAAATGAACATCCCAGTTAATGCTCCAGTTAATGCTAACATGAGTCAGTCAGGTGGAGGTGTTGCTCCTCCACAGTCCAGATATGGTCTGCTCCCCGTATCGGAAACAAGATGGCGACGAGTGTAACGCTGAACTAGATGCTTCAAATGGGCAACAAACCAACGGGTGATGTCACGGTGACTACGTCTATTATTTATATACAGTCTATGGGATGGCCTCTGGCCTCTCCTCCAGGCAGGTAACAGGGGTGCCGAGTTGGTGGTTTTACGTATAACTGTGTGTCATCTGCATAGCGGTGGTACACCAGCCCATACTTCTTGATGATTTGACCAAGGAGAAACAGGTATATCGTGAAGAGGGTTGGTCCTAGAACCGAGCCCTGGGGGACACCACAGGTGACTGTGTGGCTCTCAGATTTGGCCTTTTCCCAAGGCAACATGCTCAGTCCTCCCAGTGAGGAAAGTTGAGAACCAGTTGAAGACGGAGTTGGAGAGGCCGATGGTGGTGTGAAGACGGTGCAGCAGGATGTTGTGGCTTAAATTCCACAATTTCCTTTTTTGCTACTTTGCTCTCTCTCTAATCACATAATTGTAATTTCAAGCTGCCCGTCAGTCTGTCAACAGGCCATAGTGTGCAGCATCAGACAACCACAATTAAGAAAACTGGCAGCTTTAATTTTATTTTGCAAATGTGTCAGTAGCAAAATAAGTCTATTTTCACTGAGTGGAGTTTCTGAGATGCCAGGGTTTCATCTGATAGCTGCTTCATGATAATAATGCCAAATGTGCTATTATTATTCCAGTCATACTGCACCCTGCTGATAAAATAAATTAGTCTCTGAATGCTGAGCTGATATTTTTCTTATTCCTATATAAGTTTCTGTTTGATTGGCAATAATTGCCGAACCTGATCCTGTAGAACTTAATTTTCTAGTCTTGTGCACATCAGGGTCCTCCGACTGGCAGACAGACTTCTCTGAGACAGTATCAATGTGAAACTAGGAGCTTCTGGGAAGCTCAGCTAATCACTCTGTTGGGTTACTAATGAGTCAGGAAACCCCTGCCACACTGAGTCTGTCTGCAGGTTGAAATCACTTGTTTCACTGCAAAATGACTCGACACATAGAGCTTGTGTGCTTTTCCTTCTAAACGATTTTAGTTAATGTGTCAAAGTTTTCCGCCCAGCAGGAGAGAGTGACTTCCAGCTCGTACCTGCCAATAGAAACATTGTTAGCTTTCAGATTACAACCATCACCTGTTTTATGGTTGCCTAAAACAGTAGTTATCAACCTTTTTAAGTAGCGACCTCCAATTTAACATCATGTTGTCTCACTGAACAGAATCTCACAGTTCAGATCAGACAAACTCAGCTGATAAGACGAATTCTGGACAAATAATGAAGCAGACAACAACTAAAACATCTCTCTGTCTGTGCATTTATATATATTTTTATATTTTATTGTTACTTTTAATCTAAGTCCTTTGCTATCAGTTTAAAGGTCCATTCTGACCTCCTGAGTGTGTAACAGTCAGCTTCAAGACAGAGACTCCTTGGAAAGTAACAACTTGATACTTTGGGATTTGTCAGACATAAAAAACAAATAAAAATGCAAATTACATAAAATTAAGCAAGAAAGGACTCAAATTGACCACAAAATGACAAAAAATGATCTAAAAAAAGACACAAAATGACCAAAAAACAGGAGAGAGGACAGGAGAGGCTGGAAACATGACAATACTGAGAATATTTACAATATGTGGAGAAAACTGGTTTTATACAACATATGTCACATTTGTTGGCAATTAAAAGTTTTGTACATATGAATCCCATTTTATTCCAATTTAAAAAATGTATATATTTATCAGAGAAACTTTTTCTGAGCTGCAGGGCTTATAGATTTATATAGATATTATATACTGCAGTGAAAAACAGGGAGTAAAATATAAAAAGAGCCAAAAAAAACTCCCTAAAACAAACTTGTTGGGGTTCAGAGGTTTTAAAAACAAAACTCTGTCAAATGAACCATTAAAAACATAATTAATTGCACCTTTCTAATGTTGGGTTCAGGTGGTATTTGTTGTAGAACAACAAAGAAAATAGGTCTTTAAAGTGGAAAGCTGTTGTCAGCATATTTCCCGCTACACTTTTCCCTCTGAGTGGTTAAATTGGAGTGCAGGACCTGAGGTTAATGTTGCGTTCAGTGGCACAAGCTGAGCTGTAAACTGCAGCTTTAGCGTGAAAAGTGATTGGAGGAAAGTGCTGCAGGTGAAGAGTTGACCCGGCTTACAGCCTCCACGGCAATTTAAAAGGTTAATATATGTCAGAAGTGCCGACGTCTTTGGGATAAAAGCGTCTCGTGGATATTGAGCGCCACTATCGGCAGCTTTAATCTCCCGGCCTCATGTGAGACGTGTGAAGTGGCCTTTCCCCCCGCGGTGACCAAGGGCAGCCGGTCTGACTCAGCAGAGCATGAACGCCTCGTCTCCGGCTGCTTGTTTAACCTTTATTTTTACAGAGAAGATGTGCTGAGCGGGCTTGTTATTCCTCTGAGCCCCTCGGCTGCAAACACTGTCCCAACAGCCTGTTAGACACGCAGCACTAACTCACTGCAGGAGGAAGAGCCGCCGCTAAGCTAGCCCTGACACCATGTCCACAAGCTCATTCATTCCTTAACCCATTTAGGTGTAAAACGCCTGGGAAAAAGGCCTGTAAAACCTATGGGCAATTTTAAAATAAGCCCCTAAAACCTGAATTTCTTTTTTGGTCATTTTGTGTCTTTTTTGGTTATGTTTTTTTCTTCTTTTGATCATTTTAGTCTTTTCTTGCTCTTCTATGACTTATTTTGGTGATTTTTTTGGTTGTTTTTTGTGTCTCTTTTTGATCATTTTATGTCTTGTTGCTCTTTTATGACTTTGGTCATTTTGTGTCTCTTTATGGTATTTCTTTTTCTTCTTTTGGTCTTTTATTACTCTTTTGGTCATGTTTTGTCTTGTTTGGATATGTCTTAGTCTTCTTTTGGTCATTTTAACGTCTTTTCTTGCTCTTTTATGACTTTTTTGGGGTCATTTTGTTTGTCTTCCTTTGATCATTTTAGTCTTTTGTTGCTCTTCTATGGCTTTTTTTTTGGTAATTCTGGTTATTTTTTGTTTATTTTTTGTGTCTCTTTTTGGTCATTTTAGTCTGATGTTGCTCTTTTATGACTGGTCATTTTGTGTCTTTTTTTGGTATTTCTTATTCTTCTTTTGGTCATTTTATGTCTTTTGTTGCTCTTTTATGACCTTTTTTGGTCATTTTGTGTCATTTATGGTATTTATTTTTTGGTATTACTATTGAGGGACAACAACAATCCTTAAATCTGGGGAAAGTTGCTCAGATATTCTTCAATGCTCTGATTGATTTTACATTCATTTGGCTTAGACGGTGCACAAACATCACTCTGGTCTCAATAGTAAAGACTCATTCTTGGTTCCTTTAATTGGTTTCTAACAATTTCCTTCTTTACTAATTAGCATCTCTCTAATGTTTTTGGGATGCCTGTGGTTTTGTTTCGGCCACTTCCTCCAATTGGATAATTGTTTATAGACTCTTGGTTTGTTGTTTTCTGATTTTGTTGCTTTTGTCCTCCCATGTCTATATTTATTGGACTATTAGAAAAAAAGCTCAAGCATCTTCTCCTGCAGTGTGAGATTTGCATTTTTTGGGTTTCTGGGTCTTGGCCAGGAAATGATAGCCTCAACGATTGTTACAGCCATGCAGTAAATAACATTATTTAATTATCATTCAAGTATTAAATACCAGTGCTCAGTGGATTGCCCTTTTGGCTTCCATCACCCTCAGCAGTTTTGTGTTTGGGGGTCCTCCACCAAGAAAAAAGTATGTTTTTTTAAAATAAATGTGTAATTTAAGGTAATTTTGGAACATATCGTTGTACAAAGAGTTGGAAAAACTACAGCAGATAATAAACAAACTATCCCAGAAAAAAGCTGAAGGTTAAAACTTGCTGATCAAGTCCACTGGGGACCACCAAGAAGATATGTTCGGCTAAATCTGGGAAAAGTCAGATATTCAGAAAATTAAAATATTCTTCAATGCTCTCCACATTGATTTTACATTTGTTTGGCTTAGATTGCGGCCAAGACAGACAGTGAACAAACACACAACCTCAGTTGTCTGTAGACATTTTTGGCAACAACCCAGTGCAACAGTTGATTCAACCAGTTGCTGCTGAAAGCAAACGTTAGCTTTGCAACCAGCCAGTGACCAACAATGGTAAAGGACTGAACACATTTACGAACCGTCTATAAGAAAAAAGCAGAAAACGAAGAGGTAATTAGAATCTTGTGAGCAGAATCGGCAGGTTAGCATCTGTTTTGGATCCATCCTCTTCCTGTAAAAAATGACCTAAAAACATGTAAAAATACCAAAAAGTCATAAAAACAACCCAGGACTTTCATCAAGGAGAAGTCATGAAAAGGATGAAAAATGACCAAAAACAAACACAAAATTACCAAAAGAATAAGACATAATATAACCCAAAAAGTCACTTAAAAAATGACACTAAATGTTAAAAAAAAAGACAGAATTACCAAAAAAAATCAAAAAATGACCAAAAATAGACACACAAAAGACCACAAGGACACAAAATAACCAGAAAAGACCAACAAAACATGTAAAATGACAAACAATATATAAAAAATATATTTTTTAAAAGAAGTAAAATGACACAGTTACCCCCCAAAAATGCATAAATTTCCAGAAAAGGCAAAAATGACCTAAAAAAAATAAAAGTAATTTTTTTATTCAGTTGAAAATGCTGCATAGTTCTGCTTTAATTTAGGAGAAGACGCCTAATTGACAAGTTTTACCAGCATACCATTTGTATTATTGGACGAATATTGAGTTAACAGTTAAAACGTTCATCTTTAACAGAATCTTATGGTTATACAACTTGCTTAAAATCATAAATAAGTGACTTCGGAGCAGTAAAAACAGGAGCAGGGAACTTTGTTTAACCTGTTTTCCATCATCACCTGCAGCATTGAACAGCAGCTCTCCGTTTGGATTCAGAGTGACCCGGCTCCGGCTGCTCCTTATCCAACTAAAGAAGGACACGGACTTAGCAATCAAACTATAGCTTGAGGGGAAGAGGAATAACAATGTATAATTAAAAGGATTTGCATGCTATTAGTATTCCCTGACATTGGCGGCGGTGACCCTGGAGGCTAACGGAGCAACAACAATGTTCACAGATACATAAATTAGACTTTCAGAATAAAAACAGCTGCTCGGGAAGAGTCAGTGTGAGAGCATCCTGACACCAAGTGGGACTCTCCTCCTGAGGGTCGCGGAGCAGAAAATCACTACAGCAGCTTGGCAACCGCTCCAAACCTCATTTATTTGTTTTGGAAATACAGAAGTGGGAGGAACATATGTTTATTTTATTGTTTTATTTCTCACATTTTAACCCTCTGGACCTCTGAAAAGTAAGTTTTCTTTAAGAGATCGCCAAAAATGCCCCAAATATCACAGAAAGAAGCTGTAAAAACAGACATTATCGTCAGAGTTTGAACTTTCCGACGGTCCTTGAACGGATCATCAGTTACGAAAGGTTCCGTTCTGAAAAGTGACCAAATCGCAGCTTAAAATGTTGATATTTGTGTCAGAATCTCTTTATTCTACATGAGGCTGTTTACACAGAGCAGAGGGGAGAGGACAGGAGACGCTGTTTACACAGAGCAGAGAGGAGAGGACAGGAGACGCTGTTTACACAGAGCTGAGAGGAGAGGACAGGAGAGGCTGTTTACACAGAGCAGAGAGGAGAGGACAGGAGAGGCTGTTTACACAGAGCAGAGAGGAGAGGACAGGAGAGGCTGGTAACATGACAATACTTCAATATGACGACTTTGAACACCTTTTTAAAGCGCTATAAAAATCAAATTATTATTATTTAATATGTACAATATGTGGAGAAAACTGTTTTGGTCATTTTACATCTTTTTTGGAAATTTTATTTTTTTGTTGGTCATTTTACGTCATTCTTTGGAAATTTTGTGTCTTTTTTATTTTGTGTCTTTTTTAGTAATTTTATGTAATTTTGTAATTTTACGTATTTTTAAAATTTTACATATTTTTTGTAATTTTGTCTTTTTTTGGTAACTTTAAGTCTCTTTAAACTTTTATATTTTTGTACATTTTTGTCTTTTTGGTAATTTTGTGTCTTTTTGGTAATTTTACGTATTTTTAAAATTTTACATATTTTTTGTAATGTGTCTTTTTTTGGTAATTTTGTGACACTTGCAGGTACTTGGAAAGTGTTTTATTAATAATTTCCATTTTGTCTAATTTTTTTAGATATAATATATCGGAGATATGATTCCACAGAGCTGCAGGATTTAGAGATTTATCGTGATTTTATATATTGCACTGAAACACAACGACACAGAGAGGAAAATGTAAAAAGAGCAAAAGAAAAACTCCCTAAAAACAGCTCGTTGGGGGTTGAGAGGGTTAAGAAGTGAGATAAATCTCCGTCCACAGTTGATATGAAAACGCTCCACCTGCTCTCCAGACAAACATCCTTCTTCCAGATCCAATATTTAGGAAATCACCACCTCAATTATGATTAATCTGTCGTCTCTCTTCAGCTCTTTGAGTGCTCATTACTGAATCCATTATGCTTTGACATTTCTGTGCGTACGAGCTGTCGGCTAATTGAGACGTTTGTACAGCGGGGCGTCTCCGGCTCTGATCAATACCTCCGTGTTGGAGGCCCATTAGCAAGCAAGTGTCTGTCAGCTCAGATCGCCTCAGGTTTGTTTTTTTTCTCCCTCGTGCATGTGAACATGAATTACTTGATGAGTTAGTCATCCGTCAAATCCTGCAGTCTGCGTGATATCATCTCACCTCCACCTCGTTCATCATTAATGTGAGACCGGGACGCTTTTTAAAAGGTTTGTAGCTTCAGAGAAAGTAAAGCTCTGGCAGGATTTAGTCAAGGCCGTCTGGGACCAACGTGGCTCCAGCAGCGGCGGTTTTATCTGGAATTAGGAAGAGTAAATACCTGCAGAGTCCCTCAGCGCCTCGCTGCAGTAACACACTCTGGAGTCAGCTGCAAGTGGCTGTTTTATTGAGGAAGCAACAACAGGTTTGTAACAGAAAAGTGCATCAAGTGGCTTTTATTTTTCTCTTGGCACACTCTTGGAAATTAAATATTTATGCAAATTAAATTCAAATGCAATCCAATGAATGCAAAAAGAGCCCCAGAATTCACACAAGAAAGGTTCATCAACTAAGAAAACAAGACAGCGTGAAAAACCATATTCATTACACAAAATGACCAAAAAAGACATACAAGACCAACAAAAGGTGTAAAATGACAAAAAAAATGTAGAAAAATAGACACAAATTATGTATAAAAAAAGAAGTTCAAGGACAAAAAGTGACAGTTACCCCCAAAAAAAGATGTAAATATAAAAAAAAGGCACAAAATAACCAAAAAAAAGAAGTAAAATGACAAAAAAATATTTAAAATACCAAAAGTGACAGTGAAGAAGTCAAAAAGACCAACAAAAGACGTTAAATGAGAGGAGAATGACGGTGTGGGTCAAACAAACACAGGACTTTCATCCAGGAGACATAATAAAAACGATGTTAAATGACCAAAAATTACAACAACAAAAAAGAACCAAAAAAGACATAAATTACCAAAATAATTACAATAACCCCCACAAAATTACCAAAAAAAGACATAACATGACCCAAAAAGTCCACCACAAAAAGACACAAAATGTCCAAAAAAAGACACAGAGTTACCAAAAAAGTCATAAAATTACCAAAAAGACACACAAATAACTAATAAAATATTAAAATTAGAAAACAGAGGCTAACAAAAGAAAAAAAGACAAGCTTACCAAAAAATTACCAAAAGTGCCCCAAAAAAGACAAAATTACCAAAAAAATATTTTAAAATGACCAAAAAAAACACACAGAAATGACCAAAACAAGGCACAAAGTTTCCCAAAAAAAGGGTGTAAAAGTAACCAAAAAGATACAAAATAACCACAAAAAAATATACAAAATGACAAAAAAAATGATAAAATACCAAAAATATGAATAATAATTGACGTAACATATGAAAAAATTATAAAAATCCAAAAAAGGCACATAAATATAAAAAAAAGAAGTCAAATTACCCAAAAAAACCCTACCTAAAATGACCAAAAGTGACACAAAATGACAAAAAAAGTCTTGAACAACCAACTAAAGCCATCTCCTAGCAGGGCAGTGTTGGTAAAATGACATAAAGTTATGAAAAAAACTAAATGACCAAAAACAGTCATAAAAGACCAACTAAAGCCCTCTCCTGTCCCCCAACAGATCAGTGGTGGTGCCCCGTGTGAGGCCAAAGGTCAGCATGTGATTCAAACATCTCTTAACTTCCTGCATCAGGTTTTTACTGAACTATGTCACTTCCTGTAGTCACATCATCCTCCTAACTACTTCACTTCACCATTTACATCATTTATTTCCTCTTTAAACTGTCTTTTAGAGCCAAGAACCAGGAACTGTTTGGCCTTAAACCTTAGAGAATTGCTGACACTGCACTAATTCAACCAAACTGAAGCTTTTTGTTCCAGTTAAAGCTCTTTTGTAGTCAGTTAGTTTTCGGTTTTGTTTGTTTGTCAGCAGGATTACAGACAATCTACCAGTCTGATTTTCATCAAACTTGGTGGACGGCTGCAGCACGAGACAAGAAAGAATCAGTTTCATTTTAGTGAGAATCACAAAACTATTCCCGACGTTGTGAGACAGGAAACGGCCTCTCCAGAGTATTTATAAGAATGAACAATAAAAGTTCTTCATGCACATGTGGGCCTCATCTGAACTTCATTCAGCTGGTATCTCATCAGGAGGGGGATGAAAACATACGCAGTAATTGCAGTTGTGGTATTTTTAAGTGCGACCGAGGTTTCTATGTCTGGCTGTATTGATTCAGACATCAGTCAAACTCGCCCACCGCCTCCACTCTTCACCTCACAGGGCTCCAGGTTCCTCTAGCTCCATGTTTACGGGGTTTTCCTGCCCTTACTTCAGGTAACTTCTGTTGAAAATAACTTTTGGATTCCTCGAAGTAAAGTATCAAACAAGTATTGTGTTATCAGATCGATAACTCAGGTTTAAAAATGAGACACAACACTGCCGACAAACATTTTTACAGTCAGTCTTCGATCTGGACCTTTAACCCTCTGAACCCCAACCTCCAGATGGTAGGATTAAAATGTGTGTTTTCTTTGAAAGATCGCTAAATATACAATGTTTATTGTAGAAAAAACTGTAAAAACAGGCGTTATCGTCGGTTTTTGAACCTTTTGAAAGTCCTTGAACGGATCATCAGTTGCGAAAGTTTCTGTTGGAAAAAGTGATCAAAACTTGACTTAAAATGTTGATATGTTAAGGGCCTGTTTACACAGAGCAGAGAAGAGAGGACATCTGCGCATTTCTGGCTTATCAAGTATGAATCCGTGTAAACAGCCTCTCCTGTCCACTCCAAAAAAATACCACAAAAAAAAGATTTAAATCACTAAAAAGACAAAAAAGGACACAAAACCACCAAAAGAAAGACAAATAAAGACGTAAAATCAAAGTTGCTTTCTGGTCCATTCCCCCGTACTGAACTGGGTGAAAGAGCTTCAAGGTCTTTAATTATTATTATTATTATTTTGTCATTTAGTTTTTGGGTAATTTTGTGTCTTTTTATGGATATTTTGAGTCATTTTTACATCTTTTTTGGTAATTCTGTGGGTTGTTTTGGTCATTATTTGTTCATCTTGTGTCTCTTTTGTAAAAATGTTTGTCTTTTGGTCATTTTGTGACCAAAAAAGACAAAAAAAATTACATGATTTAACAATCTACAAATTAATTTAAGAAATCTTGTCAGGTGAAATGATCTGTCCATGCAGCAAGATACAGGGTTCGTACAGGTGCTTGAAACCCTTGAAAATGCTAGAATTTTAATGTTGTGTTTTCAAGGTTTGAAAGTGCTTGAATTTTGGATGCATTTTGGTTGAAGTGCTTAAAATTGTATCTGCATTGCTTTAACAACAATAGAATCCTATAGAATAGAAATATGATTAGTTGGAAAACCTGAAATGACAAATACGTAAAATAATCATTTTCAGTTTGTATGTATGTATTCAAAGAAATATGTAATTTACCACAGCTGCAAGATGCTGGAAAAGCTTGAAAATGGACCTTGAAAGTGCTTGAATTTGACCTTGGAAAAGGTGTACGAACTCAGAAGATCATTTCCCTCCGATTTAGTGTTTTTATCTTGTTTTTAGACACTACAGAATGAAACACCAAACCCCTGACAGACCTCTGGAGCTTATTGAAGACCTTAAAGTTCTTCTGAAGTGAATCAAAGCTGTTAAACAGCCTCGAGTTCAGTTAATTTAATTTATGGATCTGCTTCATTTAATCAGACCGAAGAGAACAATCAGCTCTAACAGCGATCAGACGCAACAATTAGAGTCAACAGAGCTGGATCCTCCTCTCTCCCTCTGAGACTAACTACCCGACAGCAGTGAGGTCCTCCAGGAGTAGTGGGGACGTGACGGCGCTGCTCTCATCAGGATCAGTCCACGCTTCGCTCTCATTGATGTTGTTTCCTGCAGCAGCTTGCAGCTCGCTGGGTATTTATGTCAATCAGTCCGGCTCAGATCAGTTGACAGGCGGACCGGACCGTGACGGGGCCCACGGGGCCCCACGAGGGTCCGCAGCACCCGGCGGTCCACACGGACACACTGCAGGTAAACACAACACGTCAACACTGCATAGAAAAAATCTTTAAAAACTGGTAAAAAAAAAAGTGGCAGCCAGAGTTATTTCATGGATAATTTCTTTAAAAAGATATGGATAAAATGCAGTAAATCTCTAGAACTGAAGGTCAGTGAAGTGTCTTTGTGATTGGAAAGCTGCATATTTAGCCCAAAAATACACAAAAATCATTAAAATCTGAAATAACATTTTAATATTTATGAAAATAAAAACCACAAATGTGCTCAATAAACTGTTTAAGACCTGAAAAATGTAAAACATAGGTTACAAATATGAACATATAAGGTAAAATTCAAATATAATAAAACTATACATAAAGAATTACCATAAAAACATGTTTATTTATAGGAACAGTGTTAGAAAATTCGACCCCTTTTTTCCATTTTTACAGAATGCCACGCCTGCCTCGTCCCATCCTACTTCTACACTTGAATGAATATTGTTGTACTATCAAATTAAAACGATCATATCTTTGGTTATACTTGACCTCGGAATGTCAAAACAAAAAACTGGAGGAAATTTCAAGTCTGTAACTTGGAATGAAGTCGACAGCAGCGCTCCACGTCACCTCGTTTTTTGTTAAGGCGCTTTAAAAAAAAGCCACATGATCATAGACCCAAGAGGATTAATTACTAGGTAACCAGCCGTTAAACAGACTGCTGGATGCTACAAACTGGTCAAACGACGAGTTATCAGGACAACTTGAAGATAAAATCCTTGAGTGTGAATTGAAGTCGTCCCAGCTGCTGGTGGACGAGTCCTTGAGCCGGACCGACTCCTACAGCTGCTCCACAAAACAAACACACCATGACATGACCCGACTCATTTTGTGCTAATTTCCTTGCAATAGGCTTCCCCCTCCTCCTTTCTAAATAGGGTAAATCTCAATTTGGATAATTTGTTCCAATTACCAGCGAATCAATGGACAAATAAAAAAAAGAAACATGATGAAAAATCCCATGATGAAGCTTCAGGGAGCTTTTCTCATCCAAATCTCTAATTGAAGGCAGAGATTTTCCAAAGGGAAATACTCCAGCAGCTTGTTTTTCTATGGATGTTACTCTCTCCACACACACATATATAGCGTACACACACACACACACAGTGAAAGTAAAACACACTCCAACTGCTAGTTGCCGTGGAGATGAAGGCTCTGTGTTTCTGTCTCTCCTCTGCAGTTTGGATTGAAGAGGACACGCAACATGTCATTCAGGGTGATGAAACTGGATGATGAAACTCGGCTTCAGCAGGTCAAATTCATCATGGAGGATAATTAAGATGAGTTTAAGGAGTTTCTGACGACTTCTCGGGAATACAGAGTCACTTCGTCAGCACCGTGCATAATCTGGGACGGACTTTACATGTTTAATGGTTAAAAACTCTGAGGCGTTCTATTTAAAGAAGACTTTTACACCTCGTGGATGCTAAAGGTGTCCTCAGCTGACTTTCTGTCTCTCGAGACTGTTCAGAAACAACAATACCGACAATACCCTCGTTACTACTTAGCTTCCAGCATTTACATCATTTATTTCCTCTTTAAACTGTCTCACACAAATGACTAATAAAATACTAAAATTAGAAAACAGAGGCTAACAAAAGACAAAAAGACAAACTTACCAAAAAATTACCAAAAGTGACCAAAAAAGACAAAATTACCAAAAAAAGATTAAAAAATTACCAAAAAAAGATTAAAAAATTACCAAACAAACACACAGAAATTACCAAAACAAGACACACATTTCCAAAACAAGGGTGTAAAAGTAACCAAAAAGACACAAAAATAACCACAAAAAAGATACAAAATGACGAAAAAATTAATAAAATACCAAAAAAAGAAACAAAATGACGTAACGTATAGAAACACATATAAAAAATCCAGAAAAAGGCACATAAAGATACAAACAGAAGTCAAATTACCAAAAAAGGCACACAGTTATCCCCAAAAAAGAGAGAAAATGGCAAACAAAAAAATACCTTAAATGACCAAAAGTGACACAACATGACAAGAAAAGTCAAAACACCAACTAAAGCCCTAAACTGTCTCACATCAGATCAGTGTTGGTGCCCCGTGTGAGGCCAAAGGTCAGCATGTGATTCAAACATCTCTTAACTTCCTGCATCAGGTTTTTACTGAACTATGTCACTTCTTGTAGTCACGTCATCCTCCTAACTTCTTCACTTACATCATTTATTTCCTCTTTAAACTGTCTTTTAGAACAACTAACCAGATTTTTTTTTTGCCATAAACCTACACTGTAAAAATGCCCCATTGTTTTTACAGAAAAAAAACTGGCAGCTGTGGTTACCAGAATATTTCCGCAAAAAATACAGTACAAATGCCAACATCTTTACAGAACAACTTGTAAATTTTGCATCCTAAAATTGTAATAAATAAACAAAAAACACACACAAAATTACAAAAAACACATACAAACACACTCAAAACACATCAAAAACATATTAAAAATACAAAAACACACAAAAATTACAAAAATACACATAAAAAACACAAAAAACAAAGAAATTACAAAAAACACACATAAAACATGAAAAAACAAACCAAAAACACAAAATTACAAAAAACACATACAAACACACTCAAAACACATAATTAATAAATAATAGTAAATATACTGTAAAAAAAAAAAATGTCCCGTTGTTTTTTTACAGAAAAAAACTGGCAGCTGTGGTCAAAAAAATTACTGCAGATAAGAATAAACTCCCAACCAACATAAACCCACAGAATCTGCACAGACAGTACGACAATAAAGTTCATCTACTGTTGACAATGAAATAAAATGACAATTTTACCTCATTATTAGCTGGAAAATCAACGTTGAAAATCCAAATCACAAACTATATACTAGCTGGGAATTCATGCTGCACTACAAAGTTTGAACACGCCGCTTGGACTTCATTCTCCTTCCTCTCACCTGCATTCAAAGTTCAAATAAATCCTCCATCCGTTGAATGAAAGTCTTGACCATTGGGTCCTTGAGACGAAATTAAAACCCTAAATTACAAACTCAACATCCATGTCAAAAAGGGAATGAGCATTCTGTTGATAAATGGCCTTTTGCAGACTTCTGGTGTGTGTGTCTGTGTGTGACTCTGCTGCTGCACAGACACAAACGACTCTTCCTCCCCTCATTAGTCATGTTATGCACATAGAAACATTGCTGCCATAATGAGATAGTGCATGCATGAACACCGACACCCTGCAGCCACGAGACCTGGCGTTATGAGTCCAGAGCTGCAGAGAAAGAGGAGATCCTGGTGCTGCAGCGATCTGTCTTGGTTTCTCTCTAATTCTGGAGCTCAGGAGACTCCAGCTGCCAAACAGAATCTGCAGCTAATAATATATATTTTTTAAAATCTCTTGGTGGGAGACGATGAAGTAGAGAAATACATCATTGTGCTCACTGTGAGAGAGATTCGTCTAAAAGTGGAAAAAGTAAGATTTGTACGAGCAAGGCTAAAACCATTGACCATAAATGTGTTTTATGTCGTTTATTACGACTGTTAGACCTGTGCTAAGCTTCATGAATCTGCCCACCAGCTCAGATACTCAACTGCTAAATTATTTGCTTGGGTAAGAAAATTTCTTGTGATAATTCTCCGAAGTTTGACAGACAGATTTCTTCGCTTCTCTAAAGCCGATTTCTATCAGTGTGGCTCTAATCGACACTGGCGGGTTTAAAGAAGCTCCATGTTGGTAAAAAAAAACCCTGAAATGAGCAGACGGAGGCCGAGCTGAACTGAAGGTCAGTGAAGTGTCTTTGTGATTGGAAAACACGTCGATTTAAATCCCGACCAGCTGAGAGACTCATGAAGGGTCATGAACTGATGATTAACCCTCTGAACCCCAACGAGCTGTTTCAAGGCGTTTTTGCTCTTTTTGCACTTCACACTCACTGTGGCCTTGTTTTTCACTAAATGTGTGCAGAATAACATAGTTGTAATAACATAAATCATCATTTTTTTTGATGAATAATTGTTTAGAAATTGGAGTAAAATGGAATTTATATATTAACACTTTTCCAAGTGTGAACAAAGAAGACACAAAATGACCAAAGAAAGACGTAACATGACAACAAAAGACAGAAAAATACCAAAAAAGACACAAAATGACAAAAAAAGATGCAAGTTGATCAAAAAAATGACAAATGACAAAAAGACACAAAATTATCAAAAAAGGACACAAAATTATCAAACAAGACAAAATTATCAAAAAAAGATGTAAGTTGATCAAAAAGACACAAAATTACCAAAAAAAGATGTAAGTTGATCATAAAAAGACACAAAATGATCAAAAAAAGATGTAAATTACTCAAAAAAGACACAAGATGACAAAAAAAAAGAAACAAAATGATCAAAACGACGTAAAAATCACCAAAAGTACATAAAATGACAAAAAAAATTAAAATTGCCAGAAAGACAGACAATTACAAAAACACACAAAATCCCCAAAACCAGTTATCTCCACATATTGTCCATATTGAAGTATTGTCATGTTTCCAGCCTCTCCTGTCCTCTCCTCTCTGCTCTGTGTAAACAGCCTCTCCTGTCCTCTCCTCCCTGCTCTTGTTGATGCACAAATGATCAGTAAATGAAGCACAGGAGCTCAAAACACACTTTGAGAGGCTGGGAGGGCAACTGAAAACTATCAGAGTCTCTCCACTCACTGAAGGAGCCTCTTGGTATTCCGGCGGCGGAGTCCCGGCCGAGGCGGTGGCGGTGGCGGCGGCGCCTGCAGCCGGTCGGCAGGGCAGCACCGACACTCCTGATGAGCATCTGAACTCTGAATCTGGGCTAAATCTGAGCCTCCTACGCAGGTCGGCCCCCGGCCGGCAACGTTTGAAGTTCACGTAAAAGAAATCATTAGGATGTTTTCTCCGTCTGCATCTGGACGGACGGAGCTCTGAACTCTGTCTCCATCTCTGACCTCAGAGTCTGTGGGAGAGTTTCCTCTGGAGACCTCAGACTCTCCCTTCTGAAGAACATATCAACCATTTATGACTGAAACATCTCCTGTTTTATCGGTAAGAAGCACAAAATTAAACATTTATACTTGTTGATGTATTTTATTGTGTATTTTAGTGATGCTGACTGTTTTTTTTGCATGCATTTTTTGCCATGCACGACCATATCGCCAAACAAAAACACAGCAATTCTGCAAAACCCTGCACATTTCAAGTTTTTAATTCTTATATTGTCAGTCCACGACAATAACAGATTATATAAAGACAAACTTCCAGCCTACTGCATGAAAGTGTCCAAGCTTTTCCTGAGGATTTTGAGCTAGAACTGCATTAAAGCTGCAAAGATTAATCATTTTGTGGTCAACTATTAAGTTAATATGAACTATTTAACCTATAGTTAGGGCTGGCCGAGGCCTGCCTTGGACCAGCCCCTAGTTATGCCGCTATAGGCCCAATGTGTCGGGGGACACGATACACCGGGGCCCTCTTTCTCTCTGTCCCAATAATACATGACACAAGCTTTTATTTTCCCAGAATACTCGCACTTTTCTCTGCTCTCTCTTCACAGGGTGTGGAGCTGTGGTCCTGCTCCATCACTCCTGCTGGTCTCACTGCTGTGGATCTGGTCCGGCCCCAGATGGGAATGTTCCTCTCCTGGTCCACTCACCATCACTACTGGCCAATGGTGGCGCATCATCACCTGCTGCTGTGCCCCCCCAAACCCCCCCCCCCCAAGAACTCCTGCTCCTCTCTCTCTCCCTCTCTCTCTCTCTATTGCCCCCTCCCCCAACCTCTCTCTACTCTACTCTACTCTGTTGACCTGCCCTGTACAACGACATCTATTGCACGTCTGTCCGTCCTGGGAGATGGATCCCTCCTCTGTCTCTCCCTGAGGTTTCTTCTTCTTTTTTCCCTGCTAAAAGGGTTTTTTAAAGGAGTTTTCCCCTGGCCGATGTGAGGGTCTAAGGACAGAGGGTGTCGTACCATGTACAGTCTGTGAAGCCCTTTGAGGCAAATCTGTGATTTTGGGCTATATAAATAAAATTGATTTGATTTGATTTCATTTCATTTCATAATGGATAAGTTACTAATAACTACACATTTCTTCACAAATATTCAGCGTTGTGAGAACAAAGTGTGTACGATGAAGGAGATATGTTTCTCTCATGCACTGGAAAAACAAATACATCAATACAAAAATGTACTTGTTCCATTGACAGCAACAAACATGGAGACAAAATCAGTTAGTTAGAGTTAGAGTTAAAACACTGAATTTAACCACTTGTCCTTTTCATGACTTCTGTCTATGAGGGTGTTTCCACTATAGCCCAATACCTGGAATGAGGCGAGTCTCATTCGCCGGAACACCCCTAATTTGAATATGAGCCATCCAGAGGGTCTTTTGATGGTACTTTTTTAGTCCCTATAGAAGAGCAGGGCAGTTTTTCTCCCCTGAAAAAAACCTGGTTGCTGATAGGATAGATCGCTAAGCAGGATGTGACGTAGTACTCGACGCCACAACAACACGCGCCATTTGTAAAAGCTGGCGAAGCAGTGTTGCCAACTAAGACCCCCTTAGCGACTATTTTTCAAAAAAGCGACTGGCGACAAATCCAGCTACATTATTGGAGACTTTTGGAAACTCGTTCTTACTCTTCTGAACGAGCCACGGGGGGCGGCAGCTCGTTAAGAAGAGTAAGCGGCACAATCCTCCTGCTGCAGTCTCTCCCAGCTGCAATAACAGGGCCGGAGGGGATGTTAACCCCTTAGCGTCCAGTCTGCAAATTGCTGCAGGAGGTGTTCGCTTAGCAATCTCTGTTTGTTTACATCAAGCACTTGACACTCTATGCACAGTTAGCGATGCCAGTTAATTCATGATCACGATGTTTATGATCCACGGAGACGCTGTGCATAATTAGCCATGCTGCTTTGTTTATGATACGTTGCTGACGTTGTGCACAGTTAGCAATGCCGGTTAATTCACCATCACTATGTTTATGATCAGCGGAGACGCTGTGCATAATTAGCTATACTGCTTTGTTTATGATAAGCTGCTGACGTTTTGCACAGTTAGCGATGACAGTTAGTTCACGATCACAGTGTTTATGATCAGCTGAGACGCTGTGCATAATTAGACATGCTGCTTTGTTTATGATAAGCTGCTGACATTGTGTACAGTTAACGATGCAGGTTAATTCACGATCACGATGTTTATGATCAGCGGAGACGCTGTACATAATTAGCCATGCTGCTTTGTTTATGATAAGTTGCTGATGTTGTGCACAGTTAGCAATGCCGGTTAATTCACCATCACTATGTTTATGATCAGCGGAGACGCTGTGCATAATTAGCCATGCTGCTTTGTTTATGATAAGCTGCTGATGTTGTGAACAGTTAGCGACGGCGGCCACAGTTGCGTCTCCCGTGTTTAGTCCGTTGCTTATGTGATCACGGTGGAAACTGTCGCTAAGCAATTACCCAACGATCGAAAACCATGCGTCACCTCCAGAGTCTCTTAATCCCTCTGGAGCCTTTTTGTAATGGAGACATGCGGAGTGAGCGGACATTTGAGAGGGCGTGGCCTGAAACTTTCCCGGTGGCCACGCTTACCCCTAATGGAAACACGGCTTATTTCAGCTGACAGAACTCAGCAAAATCCCCAAAGCAACTGTAATAAAGACAAACTCCAGCGTGGAGCGGCTGATTGAACGTGGTCTGGACTCTGTGGAGGAGGGTCATGGTTTCAGAGACGCTGTAGAAGGACAGAATACCTGCACTGTGATCCAGGTACACTCCTACAGTGGAGGACCGAGGACCTGAGACGGGAGTACGGACTTTGTTGTAACGGAAGTTATAATTGTAAGTGTCATATTCCAACACCCAAGATTTGTTATTAAATCCAAACAGACAGTCATCTGATCTCCCTGCTCTGCTGATGTTCTTGTATGAGACTGCTACAAAAACTCCTTCACTCCACTCCACCTCCCAGTACCAACGTCCAGTCAGACTCTCTCTACTCAGGACCTGCCACAGATCAGTGAATCTGTCTGGATGATCAGAATAAGACTGTTGTTGACTCGTTAATGTTACTTTCCTGTTCCCATCAGATAATAATAGCAGTCTGTGAACTGTGTTTGGATCCAGAGTGATTTCACGTGAATACTGTAAGAACTCAGCTCTGGTCTTTGGCTCTGCTGCCGGCAGTAAAACATCCACTTCAGTCAGTGAGACGTCTGTCCATGTGTCTCTCAGGACGTCCTGCAGTTTGTCTCTGACTCGTGACACGGCCGCTGTCACGTGGTCAAATCGGCGGCGAGGACGGATCTGGATGCTGGATGTAGACGGGCTGAGTGCTGACAGTGAGGGGTAGCTGTGGATAAACTGGTTGTGATCCTCTGTGTTTGAGAGCTTCTTCAGTTCAGCGTCTTTCCTCTTCAGCTCTCTGATCTCCTGCTGCAGCTTCTCCTCCACCTCTTTGACTCCACTCACTTCAGTTTCCTGCTGGGATCTGACCTGCCGCTTCACCTCAGAGCTTCTTTTCTGCATGAGACGGATCAGCTCAGTGAACATCTTCTCACTGTCCTCCACTGCTTTATCAGCAGAGCGATTGATGTTCTGCACCTCCTGTTGAAGCAGCTTCACATCTTTCTCTCTGTCCTGGATTCTCTGCTGGATGTTGAGTCGACTCACCTCCAGCTCTTTCTGCCTCTCGCTCTTTTCTGCTGCAGCTGAGACCGTGTCGTGGCCTTTATGTTCCTCCACAGAGCAGAGATAACAGATAGACTTCCGATCGGTCCGGCAGAACATCTTCATCACCTCATCATGACGAGAGCAGATGTTCTCCTGCAGCTTCTCGGAGGGCTCCACCAGCTTGTGTTTCTTAAATGTAGGCGATTTATAATGAGGTTGGAGGTGTTGCTCACAGTATGAGGCCAGACACTGCAGACAGGACTTGGAGGCTTTAATTTTTCTCCCATTGCAAAAATCACAGGCCACATCTCCAGGCCCAGCATAGCAGTGAGCAGCAGGAGCAGCTGGGAGGCCAGTCTTCTTCAGTTCCTCCAGTACAACTGCTAACAAGATGTTTTTCAGCAGCTCAGGCCTCGTTGCGAAGCTCTTCCTGCACTGAGGGCAGCTGTAAACCGGTTTCTGATCCTCTCCATCCCAGTGTGAGTTAATACAGTCCATGCAGTAGTTGTGTCCACAGGGAATAGTCACCGGATCCTTCAGTAGATCCAGACATATCGGACAAGAGAAAGTTTCCTGGTCCAGCTGAACTCCTTTCTGCGCCATTTCATCTCTGAGAAAAGCAGACTGTCGGAGTCTCACTTCCTCAAAACTGAAACCAGTTTGAGCTCTGATCTAAACAACATGTGTGAGTGCAGTGATTGGCTCCCTGCACTTCTCCACCATGTTGTTAACTCCCATCCACAGTACTAGTAGATCTAAAAGGGAGGGAACAAGGAAGTGTGCAGACAGAGAGGAGCTGGCAGTGTGAGAGAGGAGGGAGGGGTTATCAACCGTTGAGTCATTCCAGGAAGAGGATCGGTCTGAGAGAGTCGCTGAGCTCATTTCTCTTTTAAAAACACGGCTCACTGCAGCTTTGAGGAGGTAAACTCTTCCAACAATCACAGGGTTTGGAGACGGCTCCACGGTTTCCCCTAATTCAGTTTAATCAAAGTGTTTAAGCTGCTTGAAGTTCAACCTGAATCTCCTAAATAGTTCTAAGATAAACTTTATTTACTTGAGTGTTTTCTTTCCGTGTTGCTTTGACTCGTCGACATCTGACACCTTCAGTTATTACTAATATCATACATAATAGCAGAACAGTCACAGCCTGCAGGTTAAAAGTTGTGTTAAATGTTTATATTAGTGTCAGAATCTTCTTATTCTCCATGTGTCATTTAAAATAAAGCGTTTGCACTAACCAGATCCTGTTAAAAACATTAAATTCTGCTCCTCAGACAGACAGGCTGGAAACATGACAATACTTTAATATGAGGTGAAAACTGGTTTTACAACATTCGTGACACTTGTGGGCACTTTGAAAAGTGTTAATATATAAATTAAACTTTAATAATGAGAATATTCTCTTGATTAATCAACTGTAGTCTAAAATTGAAAAATCTGTCCTAAATTGCCATAAAAACATATGAGAAATATGAATCAAATTTTCCCAGAGCCTAAAGTGACATTTTTGTAATTTGTTCAAGGAAAAGAATTTCAGTTTACAACAAAATAATTTTTTTAAAAAGCAGAAAAGCACAACAAATAACATTTTTTCTTAAAAAACAAAGTTGTCGTTGATATATCAGCTAGTGTGTGTGTGTGTGTGTGTGTGTGTGTGTGTGTGTGTGTGTGTGCTGCATGTTAATGTTCACATCAATATGTATGAATGTGACATTTGCTACAGTGTCTGTGTTCGCTTCACTGTTTTCTCATTAAATCCTTGTATTTTTCCACCACTTCTTTGAATGATCGTCAGCATGGAAACACCCTGTGGAGTCTCCAGAGAACCGAACCGAGCTGCAGCGCTGGATCACCGGTGAGCCTCAGCTGTTGTTGTTGTCTGGAACAAAACTTTGCAACCCTGGCTGCACAACCTGTCCAGAATTTGATGCAACAGAACTTTAAGTTTAGCTGGTTTTGCATAAAAGATTGAATCTTCCATGCTTACTGGCTTGCAGTGTTTTTCGTTGCATTTCTTGGTGAATTGTTGCATTTTCCCGACTCCTTTCTCTCTCTGGAGCCCTGCAGTCAGGGCTCCGGTGTGAGATTGCTGCATTTTTAAAAGTTTGCTTAAAATCCACTAGATAAGTGAACGGAAACATGAGTTTTGCTGCACCTGAAACCCAGGACAGGACTCTGGACTGCTACGGTTTCTCCTGTTGCATGGGTCAGAGCTTCCATAACTTAAACCTCTGAAGTCCAGGAGATTTTGGTTGAAATTTGTCAACTTCCTCTGCATTAATTTCTCTGTCTCTGTTTAGCATCTTTCAGTCTGTCCTTACATCACATGCATGGCTCCTTTTTCTCAACACAAACTTGGCTATCAGTCAGATTTTTCATTTTATTTAAATTAACAAAGTATAAAGCTGCCAGGAACCCAAAATACAAACAAAAGACACAGGTTTCTGTGGAAATGTACCTTTTTTTTAACCATTTATACACACAAAACAGCAGAAATAATAATAATAAATAAAACTACAAAACAGTATATTTGCATATAAATTAAAAACAGTAATAGTTTTCATTGTAGCAAGTAAATTCACATTTTAATAATGGTCAAAAAACATAAATGTCACACTGTGAAAGCTCCTATGATTGAACTTTAACTGGCTTTCTCAGCTTGTCTACATATCAGATATAAATAGAGTTATAACTGTAAATAAAACGTGTATTTTCAATAAATAGATGGACTCCAGAGGGTTAATGAACAATTGATTCTTAATAAATATTTCAAACCCCTTTTTGTGTGTATATGCAACATATTCTGGCATGAACAGTTGTCAACTTTGCATTGCCTCACCACAGGGGTTCCCCAGGGCTCAGTGCTGGGGCCCCTGCTATTTGCTATCTACACCACTGCTGCTCATCCAGCTCCACTGGCTACCTGTTGCAGCCCGATGCATCAAATTCAAATCTCTAAAGCTGTCCTACTAAGCTGTCTCCGGTGCTGCACCCAGCCACCTGAACCTTACTTTTTTGGTAATTTTGTTTCTTTTTTAGTCATGTTGTGTCTTTCTTGGTCATTTTGTGGGGGTTTTTTGGTCATTTTGTGTCTTTTTTTAATAATTTTGTGTTTTATGATAATTTTGTGTCTTTTTTAGTCATTTGTCTTTTTTGGTAATTTTGTGAATTTTTTGGGTCATTTTGTGTCTTTTTTAAGTAATTTAGTTTTGTTTTCTGTCATTTTGTGTCTTTTTTTGGTCATTTAGATACTGCCTCCAGCGACCCCCAGGTAATTTGAGTTTGAGACTCCTGCATTATACCTTGATTGTTTTTCTGTAAGCCGCTTTGGATAAAAGCGTCTGCTAAATGACTAAATGCAAATTTTACAGTTCTTTGGCCGTGTCGTAAACTTCAGAATAAAATATTTCTCATTTCCTAAAAAAGTGATTTTCTTTTGATCCATTTATTCTCTGCCGAGGAGTCTTCACCTCTAAAGAATCTTTAAACACTCAAACACAGAGACACAAGACTGAAAAACAACTTTTGACTACATTTTTAAAGTATCAGAAAACAATCCAGCTTCCAATATTATCTGAAAACTTTTCTCCAACATGCAGAGAAGTAAATAAAGAAGCAGGCTGAAGCTACACAGAAGGCTAATTAGCTCCCTGGCTGCCTCTCGCCCTCAGCACCGACTCACAGGCTGCTGGACGGCGTGCTGGACGGATCATGGCGCTGACTGCTGGTTCCAGGTGTAATTAGGAGCCAAACACAAAGAAAAAAACACCCGTGGAGTCACACACACACAATATGTGCAGTTATAGTGAAGCAAATGTAGAAATAAATTTAAACTGTAGTTGCTGTTTACAAACCAAAAGTTCTTACTTATTTTTTTCTATTTTCAAAGAAAGATACAAAATGATCAAAAAATAAGTAAAATTACCAAAAAATAGACATCAAATGACATAAAAACATGTGAAAGGACCCAAAAATAGGGAGTAAATTACCAAATAAAGACACAAAATGACCATAAAAGAGCAACAAAAGATGCAAAATGACACACAAAGACACAAAATTACCATTAAAAAAATAAATAGGCACAAAAAAAAACAAAAGTCATAAAATACCATAAAAAAAATATATGTAAAATGACCAAAAGACACACAAAATTACCCAACAAAAGATGTCAAATGACACACAACAAAAACAATATGGTGTTTACACCATGGGTCTCAAACTCAAACACTTGGTCATTTTGTGTCTTTTGTTGGTAATTTTGTGTCTTTTTCTAATAATTTTGTGTCTTTTTCTAATAATTTTGTGTCGTTTTTTAAAGTCATTTTGTGTCTTTTTTGGTCATTTTGTGTCTTTTTTAAGTAATTTAGTTTTTTTTCCGTCATTTTGTGTCTTTTTCCAGTAATTTAGTGTCTTGTTTTGGTCATTTTGATGCTACCTCCAGCGGCCCCCAGGTAATTAGAGTTTCAGACCCCTGATTTACACCGTTAAAGAACTCTTTTTGTGCCTGTTTGTGGTCGATGGGTTCCTCTGTGTTCTCTGCTCGTATCGATAGAGATTTCTGATGTTTCAGTGTTTTCACTCTCTGTTGCTTTGTGACCGACTGCTTCACTTTATGTAAATATTTGATGAATTATTGAGCTGTGATTGGTCTCAGCTTTAACCGATGGATCCTGCAGCCTGAATAGAGAGTGTTATTGTCTCCCACCGTCACTTTAATTTCTGACACAGTTCTGAGCCTGAAGCTTTTCTTCTCCAGTGAGTTTAGTGGTGACGGTGAGCAGCTCCGCTCAGTCTTTCTCTCTCTACTCTCATCATAAAACACTCAACTCACATTTATTATCTCCAGTGAGAAGCGTTCGGGGTGAGTTTGCTCCTGACCTGCTCAGCCCTCTGAGAGTCCACGTTTGACTTGTGAAATGGCACCAAAAAAAGAATGAATTTCATGTTTAAACTAGAAAATTTCTAAAGAAAGTGTGCTTGACTCTGGCCCATGACTCTCTCCCATACATTATTGAGGAGCAGTTTAAGACATAAAAGAGCAACAAAAGATGTAAAATGACACACAAAGATGCAAAATTACCATTAAAAAAAGGATGTAAATATAAAAAAGACACAAAGTGGTTAAAAAAAAGAGTGATTTAATTGCGTCTGTCTGCTCTGCACACACACACACACACACACACAAACAAGCTGCTTCTGTGACATTTGACGCCACAGAGAGAGAAAGACAGGTGAAAGTTCCCCTCGAACAGAAAGCATTTTAGTCCAAACCGTAGCTCCGATCATTGATCCGACTTCACTTTGAGCATCCTCAGTTCTTCCTGAACGTCTATATATGTGTTTTGTGAAGAAAAATAGAGTAATTGTTTTTTTAGAGCGATCAGAAGAAACTGGTAGCTCTGCTTTCCTCCAAAAATGTTCCCTCCTTTTTCCCATGGAGGTCTATGAGGCTGTGGGTGGTGTTGGTGGATCATCTGTGGTCCTACGCCCAAACTAGAACTCTGACAGCTTTACCACACCAATGTGAGGGAGAAGACACATTTTACTACGTTTAAATTATTTCTGTAGAGTGGTATCTGCAGCCTTGAGCGCAGTTTCCAAATTTATTTTCTGAAAAATGTTTCTCTCCCTCTGCACTCTAGCGATGATGTCACCCACTGGGGGGATTTTTTTGACGTGTTTTTGCTGAATAATTTGAAAACCGTTTGCCGGAGACCTTAGAAAAGTCATAGCACACTTGTCTTTCAAGCACACTCAACAAGCCTTAAAATTATGTGCATTTGAGGATGACACTGTGCACTTTTTTTTTCTTTAAAAGATCGCCAAAGGAACATTTATCGTAGGAAGAAACTGTAAAAAAAAAACAGGCATTATCGTCAGAGTTTGAACTGTCCAATGGTCCTTGAACGGATCATCGATTTCAAAGGATTCAGTTTGAAAAAGTGACCAATCGAACATGCTGTTTTGTTTGAAGGTGGGCTGTGATTGGCTGCTCACAACACAAAAAACAGATCAAAGTTTCTGTTGTTTAAAAGTTAAAACATCTCTAGAACCCAACAATCTGCCAACAAAAGCCAAAATGACACAATTTATCACAGCCAGAAAAACTGTTAAATAGAAACTGTCGGATTGTCACATTTCAGACACTGCTTGAAAGAATTTTTGTGTGACAAACACTTCAATCAGGGAAAAAAGGAATCAAATCAAAGCTTCAAATAGTGACATTTCATCACAATCACTTTATGCTACATGCCTCGTTTGCCAAAAATCAATCTTTTGCACTAACAAGATCCTGCAAAAATATGTTTTGAAGTTTGTTTTCTTTTAAAAGAATTGCCCAAAATACGGTTTATCATAGAAAGAAAGAAAAAAGTGACCAAAACTTGTCTTAAAATGTTGATATTTGTGTCAGGATGACTTTATTCTACATGTGTCATTTGGAGTATTCTCGTCATTTTGTGCCTTTTTTGGTAGTTTTACGTCTTTTTTTTTGGTAGTTTTACGCCTTTTTTGGTCATTTTATTTCTTTTTGGATAATTTTTTGCTTTCTATTGGTTATTTTGTATCTTTTTGGGTCATTTTGTGTCTACTGGTAGTTTTACGTAATTTTTGGTAATTTTGTGTCTTTCTTGGGTCATTTTGTGTAGTTTTTGGTCTTAGTGTCTTTTTTGGTCATTTTATGCTTTTTGGTCGTTTTGTCTTTTTGGGTAATTTTACGTCTTTTTTGGTCATTTTGACTTTTGTTTGGTAGTTGTACGTCTATTTTGGTCATTTTTTGCTTTCAATTGGTCATTTTGTGTCTTTCTTGGGTCATTTTGTTCTTTAGTTGGTAATTTTGCATGTTTTTTGGTTGTTTTGTCTTTTTTGGTCTTTTAGTGTCTTTTTTGGTCTTTTAGTGTCTTTTTTGGTCATTTTCAGCTTTTTTGTCATCTTACTTCTTTTTGGTCATTTTACTTCTTTTTTATCATTTTATGCTTTTTTGGTCATTTTGTGTATTTTTGGTAATTTTACCACTTTTTTGGTCATTTTATGTTTTTTTGGTCATTTTACGTATTTTTTGGTCATTTTTTGCTTTTGGTCATTTTGGTCTTTTTACTTTTTTTGGACATTTTGTCTCTTTTTTTTGTCATTTTTTGTCTTTTTTTGTTTGTGACACAGTGTATATATAATATATGAATTCCATTTTATTACACATTTTTAAAAAGAATAGCACAGAGGAATGGCTGGAAACATGACTTTTATGATAGTTTTATGTCTTTTTTGGTCATTTTATGTCTTTTTGGTAGTTTTTACGTCTTTTTTGTCATTTTGTCTTTTTTGGTAATTTTGTGTCTTTTTTTGGTCATTTTACATCTTTTTTGTCATTTCATACTTTTTTGGACATTTTGTCTCTTTTTAAGTCATTTTATGTCTTTTTTTGATCAATTTGTGTCTTTTTTTGACATTTTGTCTCTTTTTGGTAATTTTATGTCTTCTTTTGGTAATTTGTTTTACTGCGTTTGTGACACTTTGAAAAGTGTTTGTATATCAATTCCATTTTAATACAAATTTAAAAAAACAGCACAGAGGAGAGGCTGGAAACATGACTTTATCAAACAATTAAGAAACAATACTTCAAGATGTACTTATGTAAAGACACCAAAACAATGTATTTCCTGCTTAAATCAGCCCTAAAACAATGTGTTTCTGCCTTCATTTAATTTTTTACAATATAATACAATTCAATGAAAATATGTTTACACAGAGCTGAGAGGAGAGGACAGGAGAGGCTGGAAAAGATAACCAAAAATAATGTATTTCATGTTTAAATCAGCCCTAAAACAAAGTTCTTCTGCCTCCTACCAGCAGCATCAGCCCTGACTGATCAGTGATGAGCTGCTCCGGTAGAAAGTGACTTTGTGAAATCTCTCTTGGAGTTTCTTGTCGGTGTCGCAGCTCGACTCCCAGCAGCACTTTGCCTTTATTGTTGCTTTGTCCCTGCACTTATCCCACCAACACAAATCCTTCTCTCTACTCTGTAATTAAAGTGATTCTGATTCAGAAACCCGCCCTGCCCCCCATCCATCTCCTATAATTATTTTTGAAGCCTATTTTAAGTGCAGGGTTATTAATCATGTCATGGTTGAAGCACCCCTGGGTCCCTGAGCATGCTGGGAGATATTTCCTTTCATACGCAGAAGCCTTCTGCTGCTGCTGTCGACTCAAACTTCAAGTCTTTCAACAAAAGCCAAGAGGGTTGTGTGTGACAAACACTTCAATCAGGAAAAAAAAAAGAATCAAATCAAAGCTTCAAATTGTGATATTTCATCACAATCACTTTATTCTACATGTCTTGTTTAAAAGTTTTCCAAAATTAAGTTGTTTGCACTAACCAGATCCTGTAAAATATGCTTTAAGCTTGTTTTAATTTTTTTTTAACTGCCCAAAATACACAATTAATTGTAGAAAGAAAAAAAAAAGTTTCCCCAAAACTTTTCCCCAAAAAGTATTTTTGGTCATTTTGTGTTTTTTTGGAAGTTTGGCATCTTTTTTGGTCATTTAATGTCTTTTTTTTTTTCTTTTTTTTTAAGTAATTTTACATATATTTTTTGGTAATTTTGTGTCTTTTTTTCGTCATTTTTGTGTCTTTTTTTCGTCATTTTGTGTCTTTTTTGTGTCTTTTTTTGTAATTTTTGGTCATTTTTGTGTCTTTTTTTGTCATTTTGTGTCTTTTTTGGTCATTGTATAGTTTATTTTGGTCATTTGTGTCTTTTATTGGTAATTTTGTTGTCTCGTTGTCTCGACTGAAGGAAGATCAAATCTCCACAACAAACTCTTGTAGTGCGTTTGAAAACTTGGAGAGAAATCTGCAAATCAAAACCAACATGGTGTTGATTTAGGGAATGTTTTTACCTCTTTTTCATCTCCAGCATCATCCTGTCATCTCCACCATCCTCCTCCTCCTCCTGCTGCTGCTTTCTGTCTCTAACAGCCTCGGGGTTAGAAAAAGTAGGCGTGCAATCACCAAATCACTGGTTCAAACTTCCAGACCATCTGGGAAAAATATGGGTGAGGAAATGAGTGAATAATGTTCTCTCCTCCTCCTCCTCATCATCAAAATGTTCTTCCAAGATATATAAATGTCTGTCGTCTCTCCCAAAACAAGCTTTCTATTCTGGTGATTCCAACATTTTAAAGATTGAAGTCCACTCTATAATTGATAAAAATGGTTTTAAGAAATCCCTCAGAATGCTTCATTATGACACCTAGACCCGGAGGAACAACACAGAAAAATTCATGATGTGATTTGGTTTCACAAACTTTTGACATTTTGGAGATTTCTGCAAGAATTGCATTTTTCTGTGATTACATTACCTGTTGAGAAAGCCCCTTATTGTGAATCTAATGTCAACGAAACATTTGCAATTGGAATGAAATGTGCAATTAATAATATTCTGATTTTTTGATATATATATTTTAAAACACGATTTACAGTTCAATATTTTCTATAATGCCAAGCATTCAAATTGCAGATAATATGTAATAAAAAAGATTGTATTTCAGGATGCAGCAACAAAGTGATTCACGTATATCAGAAGTTTTAGAGGACCCAGGATTGAGCCCTGAGGAACACCACATTTTGTCTTAGATGCAGGGCGGACTTTTGGATGTTTGGATAAGGCCAGTTTTAGATCATTTTGGATAAAATGGTTTTAAAAATCCTCCAGAATAGCACAGTAAGACACCAAAACATTGGGGAACAACTTTCAATAAATTTACATTTTGAAGAGTTCTGAAAAAGTTGCATTTTTCAACGATTATATGGCATTATATGGCACAAAGATTCATATACAAGAGGACACAATAACACATTTTAAGGGATGGTTTATGCCTCAAACTGCATGTTATCAGCATAAAGTGGGCATGTCTGTAAAGAGGAGACTCGTAGAACCCGTTTTATTTCAGATATCTTGAAGTCAGAGGTCAAGGGACCCCTTTGGGGATTAATATCATCTCACATGCATAAAATCAGCCTCAGCTTTCCAGTCAGACCCGATTTATGCAGCTCACAGACTGTTTAGGGACCCCAGGATGCACAAAGATTCAAATCCACAATTTTAAACCACAGTTATATGCATTTATCAGCATAAAGTGGGCATGTCTGTAAAGAGGAGACTCGTGGGTACCCATATAACTCATTTTCATTCACATATCTTGAGGTTTTAGGACAAGGGACGGCTTTGAAAATGACCATTGGGCTCATTGAATCCACAAGATTCTCAGCTTTCCAGTCAGACCCGATTTATGCAGCTCACAGTTTAGGGACCCCAGAATGCACAAAGATTCACATACAATAGACGGAAATAACACATTTGAATGCATAAGCTGCATAGTTCTTGCTTAAAACTGCATGGTATTTGCATAAAGTGGGCATGTCTGTAAAGAGGAGACTCTTGAGAACACATTTTCTTCAGTTCTGTCAGTTTTTCCCTCGTTAAAATGTAGCCCACCATGCTGAAAGTCCTCCTGTCGTGGCTGCAGCCTCTGAAAGACAAAGCTCCATCATGTTAAGCAGCGCTGAGTTTAGTTTTTCTGGCTCGCTGCTGCACATTTAGTGTATTCAAACGTTATCCCTGCTGCAGTAATGTAAAGCAGATGTTAGCAGATGGAGCAGCAAACAAACTGATAGCAACAGAAAACCATATTTGCCTGATCTCCCAGAGAGAGCTCCGCTTGTGTTTGGATTAGACTTGTAAATGTAATCTGCTGTTTTGTCAAGTTTCCTAAAGATCATCATTATTTACTTTTCCTTTTTGTGGGTTTGTTAGATTTTATTCTCACCCCGGAGAGACAAACACAGCTCCGTATTCCTCTTCAAACAGAGGGAGAAACTCGTTCTTCTTATTATTATTATTAGCAATTAAGGCAACGTGATCATTACAAAGTACAGCTCAACATGTGAGCAGCGGTTAGTTTTACCCCCTCTAATGATCTTTTAAAGAAAAAAACATTTTGATCAGTTTCAAAGGCACAGCGTTTATCATAGAAATAAATTATAAAAACAGGCTTTATCATCAAAATGTGAACTTTACAAAAGTCCTCGAACGAATCTTCAGTTATGAAGGTTTCCATTCCAAAAAGTCACCAAAACTTGTGTTAAATGTTGATATTTGTGTCAGAATCTCTTTATTCTCCATGCGTCATTTAAAATAAAGCGTTTACACAGAGCAGAGAGGAGAGGACAGGAGAGGCTGGAAACATGACAATACTGAGAATATGTGGAGAAAACATTTTTTATCTTTATTTTGTGCCTTATCTGGTAATTTTGTGTATTTTTGGGGCAATTTTGGGTAATTTTTGTGTCTTTTTTGGTAATTTTGTGTCTTTTTTTGGCAATTTTGTGTCTTATTTTGGTAATTTTGTGTCTTTTTTGGCAATTTTGTGTCTTATTTTGGTAATTTTGTGTCTTCTTTTTGTAATTTTGTTTCTTTTTTTGGTAATTTTGTGTCTTTTTTTAGTCATTTTGTGTCTTTTTTGTGTCTTTTGTAATTTTGTGTCTTTTTGTAGCATTTTTTGTGTATGTAATATTCAATGAGAATCTGTTTACACGGAGCAGAGAGGAGAGGACAGGAGAGGCTGTTTACACGGAGCAGAGAGGAGAGGACAGGAGAGGCTGTTTACACAGAGCAGAGAGGAGAGGACAGGAGAGGAGAGGCTGTTTACACAGAGCTGAGGGGAGAGGACAGGAGAGGCTGTTTACACAGAGCTGAGAGGAGAGGACAGGAGAGGAGAGGCTGTTTACACAGAGCTGAGGGGAGAGGACAGGAGAGGCTGTTTACACAGAGCAGAGAGGAGAGGACAGGAGAGGCTGTTTACACAGAGCAGAGAGGAGAGGACAGGAGAGGCTGTTTACACAGAGCTGAGAGGAGAGGACAGGAGAGGAGAGGCTGTTTACACAGAGCTGAGAGGAGAGGACAGGAGAGGCTGTTTACACAGAGCAGAGAGGAGAGGACAGGAGAGGCTGTTTACACAGAGCTGAGAGGAGAGGACAGGAGAGGAGAGGCTGTTTACACAGAGCTGAGGGGAGAGGACAGGAGAGGCTGTTTACACAGAGCTGAGAGGAGAGGACAGGAGAGGAGAGGCTGTTTACACAGAGCTGAGGGGAGAGGACAGGAGAGGCTGTTTACACAGAGCTGAGAGGAGAGGACAGGAGAGGAGAGGCTGTTTACACAGAGCTGAGGGGAGAGGACAGGAGAGGCTGTTTACACAGAGCAGAGAGGAGAGGACAGGAGAGGCTGTTTACACAGAGCAGAGAGGAGAGGACAGGAGAGGCTGTTTACACAGAGCTGAGAGGAGAGGACAGGAGAGGAGAGGCTGTTTACACAGAGCTGAGAGGAGAGGACAGGAGAGGCTGGAAACACAGAGCTGAGGGGAGAGGACAGGAGAGGCTGTTTACACAGAGCAGAGAGGAGAGGACAGGAGAGGCTGTTTACACAGAGCAGAGAGGAGAGGACAGGAGAGGCTGTTTACACAGAGCTGAGAGGAGAGGACAGGAGAGGCTGTTTACACAGAGCTGAGGGGAGAGGACAGGAGAGGCTGTTTACACAGAGCTGAGAGGAGAGGACAGGAGAGGCTGTTTACACAGAGCTGAGAGGAGAGGACAGGAGAGGCTGTTTACACAGAGCTGAGGGGAGAGGACAGGACAGGCTGTTTACACAGAGCTGAGAGGAGAGGACAGGAGAGGCTGTTTACACAGAGCTGAGAGGAGAGGACAGGAGAGGCTGGAGACGTGACAATACTTCAATATGAACAATATGTGAAGAAAACTCTTTTTTTTGCTACATTCATGACACTTGTGGGCACTTGGAAAAGCATTTATATAACAATTCCATTTTATTCACATTTTTAAAGAACTCTTTATCAGAGAAATTCAACTTTTTTCTGATTTCTGTCATTCTAACTGTGTTATTCTGCACAAAGACTGTTTGAGTTGTTCTGATTGTGCTGAGTTTGTTGCCAGTTACTTGCATCATTTGTCTGAGAATCTCAAATATATTTGTACTTTTTATCCAAATTTAAGCCACGTTTTTATAAAACATGTTTTAAATTTCAGTGGACATTTTGACTTCATTAGAGAAACAAGCTGAGCAGAAGTTAGCGTCTGCCTCTCTACAGACATGCTTAACTGCACTGAAAACAGATTTATTTCGTGTTTTTTTATGAGTTTGAATCAGCGGGTTGGTTTGTTTTTAAGTGGAGTAGAGCTCTGAGGATAATTCATCTCCTGATCGATAAACACTGAAGGAATCTAACTGCAAGAAACCGACTGAATGATCTGTTGTTTAGTTATTGTTTTGATAGAGAAGCCCATAGTGGAGGCAGTAAAACTACATATTGTACATATAATTTAACTTCTATGTGTCAGAAAGATCATCTGAAGTTTAACGTCTGCAGACAGAAACATGTAAGACTTCATCTCCAAAATGTTGATTTCTTCCCCAGAGCTGCAGCGGCTCTTTCAGACAGCAGTGATGATCTGTAGAAAGATAATAACTTGAATGTGTGCTCGCTGTTTGAAAAACTGAAAACATAAAGACTTTTCCCTTTTTTTCCCCCTCTTCTCTCCACTGAAAATCAAAAGGATTTAATAAAGTCTGAAGCAACAGAAAGTAGGAAATCAAAGAGCAGAAGTTTGTTCTGTCATCAGTTTGATCTCGTTCTGTTTTCTTACTATTTTTGCTGTTGTACTCTGCGTCGCCCCTCACAGCTCCCATTAAATCCTTCTGATTTATGCATCAAAAGCCTTTTTTATTATTTGCACAATCCTTTTCCTCGTCTCCCTCTGATCTGTAAAAACGAGATATATAAAAATAAAACCTCCCGTCCTGCAGGAACACTCCCCGTCTCTTTATAAGCGTATTGATTTGAAAGAAGTGGTACAACACCTGATGCTGGAAACCACACCAACCTTTGACCACACACACACACATAGAGTCCATCATTTACGACATCTCGCTCTTCTTCTTCTGTGTCGGAGGAGCTCAGACGTGGACGGGCTGACGGATTTAACCCTTTGATGCACAACATGGTCTAAAGTGACCCAGTGACAGAGTTTTTATCGTCTATATCTTTGCAATAAATTATTTTCATCATTCAGTATTCCAGGTTTTCCTCAATTAGTTTGTTTTTGGTCATCATACATCCAAATTTTATGTTTTCCTTCGTTCATTTTTGAATAAAATCCCTTTTTGTGTCACTACTCTTCTAATGCACAACATGGGTCAAAAATGACCCATATCCATTTTTTAGCTAAGTAGCTTGTTAAGCTAACTACTAAGCTAACTTCTTGACTAAGTATTTGGCTAAGTAGCTTGTTAAGCTAACTACTTAGCTAACTTCTTGGCTAAGTATTTAGCTAAGTAGCTTGTTAAGATAACTACGTAGCTAACTTCTTGACTAAGTATTTAGCTAAGTGGCTTGTTAAGCTAACTACTTAGCTAAGTATTTGGCCAAGTAGCTTGCTGAGCTAACTACTTAGCTAACTTCTTGGCTAAGTATTTAGCTAAGTAGCTTGCTAAGCTAACTACTTAGCTAACTTCTTGGCTAAGTATTTAGCTAAGTAGCTTGCTAAGCTAACTATTTAGCTAACTTCTTGGCTAAGTAGTTAGATTAGCAAGCTACTTAGCCAAGTAGTTAGCTAAGTTGTTGGCAAGCTAAGCTAACTGTGCTAAGTAGTTAGCTTGGCAAGCTACTTAGCCAAGTAGTTAGCTATGTAATGACACAAAAACTCTTTTTCTTCATAAAGTATGAGAGGCAAAATGGAAATAATGATCTGTTGTTATCAAAAACAAGATATTTAAAGAATACTTGGAATATTCAAGCATAAAATAAGTTGATATCAAAAGATAGAGCACAGAAACACACAGCAGCATTAAATAACATGAAGGGAATGAATGAGGGTCATTTTAGACCATGTTGTGCATTAGAAGGGGTCAATATGTTGATGAGCATCAAAGGGTTAATTGAGGCTGAAGATGACGCTGTGGGAGGCCGAGAGAGAGAGAGCGAGAGAAAGATAGAGCGAGAGTGAGAGAGCGAGTGAGAGAGCGAGGATCATGACGCAGATCCCGACATGTGGGCGGCGGTGTGGCGGCTCCTTTACAGGCTCACCAGCTGAGAGACTTGGAGGAAGAAGTCTGGTGTCTCCTAACATCAGTCTGAGCTGCAAACTAACAGGTTGATTCAGACTTTATCAGCAGGATGAAGAACGCTCAATAAAGACACATGACCAGCAGCTCTCACATCTCCCATAGACTCTACACCAGGGGTCTCAAACTCAAATTGTGGCCCTCGTGACGATATTTTGTGGCCCCCACCTTGATATGAAAGTTTAATGTGAGTTTTATATGAATGGCACTTTACCATGTTGTGTGTGGAAAGTCCCTTTAATTACTTTTTTGGTCATTTTGGGTCTTTTTTTAATAATTTTGGGCCTTTTTTTAATAATTTCGTGCCTTTTTTGGCCATTTGGGGTCTTTTTTTTGTGATTCTGTTTCTTTTTTTGTAATTTTGTGTCTTTTTAAAATAATTTTGTGTCTTTTTTAAATAATTTTGTGCCTTTTTTTTATTTTGTGTCTTTTTTTGGTGATTCTGTTTCTTTTTTGGTGATTTTGTGTCTCTTTAAAATAATTTTGTGTCTTTTTTTAAATAATTTTGTGTCTTTTTATGGTAATTCCGTGTATTTTTTTGGTAATTCTGTGTATTTTTTGGTCATTTTGTGTCTTTTTTGGTGATTCTGTTTCTTTTTTGGTCATTTTGTGTCTTTTTTTGGTAATTCTGTGTATTTTTTGGTAATTCTGTATAATTTTTTGGTCATTTTGTGTCTTTTTTAAGTAATTTATTGTTTTTTCCGTCATTTTGTGTCTTTTTTGTAATTTTGTGTCTTTTTTTTGTAATTTTGTGTCTTTTTTGGTAATTTTGTGTCTTTTTTTTTGGTAATTTTGTGTCTTTTTTTTGATAATTTTGTATATGTTGGTCTTCTTGGCACAATTTACAGCAAAACATCCCAGTGCTTATCCTTCAGAGGACCAACAGTGAAAAGAAGAAGACGGACGTAATTTATTGTTTTTTCCGTCATTTTGTGTCTTTTTTGTAATTTTGTGTCTTTTTTTTGTAATTTTGTGTCTTTTTTGGTAATTTTGTGTCTTTTTTTTGGTAATTTTGTATCTTTTTAAATAATTTTGTATCTGTTGGTCTTCTTGGCACATTTACAGCAAAAAATCCCAGTGCTTATCCTTCAGAGGACCAACAGTGAAAAGAAGAAGACGGAGACGCTCAGGTTGACTTACAGAAAGTCATATAGAAGTCATGTAAGCCGTCAGAGCGGCTGTGGGAGTCCGTCCTGCTGCCGAGTCCTTGAGGAAGATGCTGGATTCCCAGCGGCTCCCGGGAATGCTGCTGCGTGGGCGCCGTTGACCCCTGACCTCCCCGTGTGGACATGAATGGTGGGACGGCGTGCCGTTATCTGCAGCGTTCACCGTGTCAGCTGCTTCTCTCGCCGCCTCAACGCCTCATTATCGGCCGGATCGTTAGAAGGTCGGCGCTCTGAAGAGGAGTTTTTATTGATTAGTGAAGACGTCGGCCTGAAGGCTCGTCACGGGAACGCTCAAAGAGGAAGGATCCACATCTCAGAGTCATCACCGGCTGCTGACAGAGTGCTCCTGGGCAAGGCACTGACCTTCACATGGACCCGTGGAGCTCACAGCTAATTATTTATAACTGATTAAAAGACCTATAAAGGACCGGATTAATGTCAGAAAACAGGGTGAAAAGGTTCCTGGCAGCATTTTAATAATCTTTATTTATAGAGCACTAAACATGTTACAAAGACAAGTTAAGACATAAAACAGATAAAAGCAATGTTAGAAAATGACAGTATTCTGTGCAATTAAAAGACAGTTCAAGGGAAGTTAAAATTCAGGTAAAATCAGGAAAGGCTCTCCGATAAAAGTATGTTTTAACCAATGTGGAGTTGCAGGATGTGGTCTGTAATAAGATTGGGAGGCTGTTTGAGCTGAGTTTGAACATGGACTGTATTAAAAAAAACTGGATCCAGGTCTGACAAGTGCCCTGAACCTGCATTCTTTCCAATGTCCAGCAGGGGGAGACTCCACTGGCTGCAAAAAGAAGTCAAAGAGAAGAACCTACTTCGAACTTGATTTCTGACCTCTGTAAACATTCTAATAATGAGTTTATGGTTTCAGTCGTTAGTCTCAAGTCTTTTTCAGTACAACATGATGTTCATTTAGTAAATTATGGTCCATTTAGAGTCAAACAGACAATACAACAAGTTCTTCAACATAAACATGTCAAACTCGAGGCTTCAAACCGGTAGTTCAATGTGCAATGTCATGGTGGCTATGTAAACTTCTTTTCTACAGTCTGAGTTTAAGTAAAAAGATCACACTAGACAAATGTGAACACAAAAACATTTATATTATCCAGTGTGACTTCAACTTTCCAAGGAGATTATTATCTCTGATGTCCTGAGAATAGAGGAGTCTGTAGATTTACTTATCAAGTCGTAGAAAAAGACACTTCAGGACTTTGAATCATGACGTTATTTGGTTCGATTAAGAACTGGATACATCTTATTTTCAATCAGCTCTGCCTTATAAAGTCTAACTGCAGTAACTACGCAAAGAGTAAAACTGAGTAAAAACTGCTTTAACGTTTTTTTTTAACTGGCCAGCCAAATAGGTTATAGGTAAGTGATTTAACGCTTATTTTTACATCTATTGATGTAATTTTTATGCTCAAAAATCGACCAATTATCTGACCTTTGACCCCAAAAATGTAGTTACTGCATTGCTCTAAAAGTCTAATAGTCTTCTAATAGTAATGCATAAACAGAGTGCAGAAACTATAATGTTGTCTTCTTTCAGCTTTTATATTACATTATAAAGAAATGTTATATTTTAGTCTTAATATAATTTTATCTCACTTTTAAGATAACTAAAACTTAGAAACTTACTTAATCACTATCTAGATAATAATTTTCCCATCAAATACACTTATTAAATTATAATAATTTCTATTACTCTTGTCTATACTATTCAGCACAATGAAGAAATACAAGGCCACACTGTATCACAGTCAAATAAGACTGCTTTGTTTTTATGTCTTAATCCATGTTGCCCTGCTTATCCTGCTGCCCCCGCGGCCCGGCCCCGGATAAGCGGTCAAGAATGGATGGATGGATGGATGCAATTTTTATATCATTATTACTCTGAATTAAAGCAAAATTGACTCTATTTCAACCAAAAATGTAGTGACTGCAGTTAGGCTTTGTAGGGCAGAGCTGTGTCAGACAGATTTGTCCCATTTTAGTTTGTCACCCATCTGTACATCAGCCGGTTCAAATTTTCACTCCACACAAGCAAAAAACAAGTTCACAAAGACAACAGCAGGAGCTCCGTCACCTTCGCTGTCGTGTAAATAATCAAAGGGCGAAAGGGGAAGACAAAAGCCTCCACAGGACGACGTCTGAGGGACGGCAGGAGTCAAAGATCTGACTCCTGCTCAGACTCATAACTTCCTCATTATCTTTTCTGTCCACTGAGAATAAATGTCCATAAAGACGCTTCAGAGCTGACAACCATGACATTGTTCAGTTGGCTTAGATTTCCTTCCTTCCAGCCATCCAGCGAGGCCTTTGTGTTGAGTATGGAACCACTGCGTTGTTGTTTTTTTTATTCAGATTTATCCCTTTTAATTTGTCACCCATCTGTGCACGGTCAGTCAATTTTAAATTTTCAGAAAAACGACAGCAGGAGCTCAGTCACAGGTCTCACACAGAGACGAGATAAAGGATGAATCCATCAGGGAGAGCCGGCTCTGTTCAGAGAGGAAGTACAGGACGGACACGATGAATGCATGGAGAGGAGGTTTTATTGTACGCCAGCTACATTCTCATTGGTAACTCCACTGACTTGTGGAATATCTTATCACATATTGTATTTATTGGACCAAAAATTGGTAAAAACCATTCATGGTGCATCCTGTTTAATTTGATATTAAATTTATTAAATTATTAAATTACCCAACTTTTATTATAGCAACACCAGCAAGGGTCAATCATCTTAACATATACTGAATGTATTGGCACAGAAATTGGTGCAACCATTTATGGTTCCCAGATGATGTATCCTACTGTCTTTAATAATCCCCCTCACTTTTCTTGTAGCAACACTTTGTGTTGAGTATGGAGGCATTGTGTTGTTTTTTATTGCACCAAAATTGGTAATTGGCTACATTCTCATTTGTAATTCCACTGACTTGTGAAATATCTAAACACATATTGTATTTATTGGACCAAAAATTGGTGCGACCATTCATGGTTCCCACATGATGCATCCTATTTAATTTTTGATAATTACCCAACTTTTCTTACAGCAACACCAGCAAGGGTCAATCATCTTAACATATACTGAATGTATTGGCAAATAAATTGGTACAACCATTCATGGTTCCTAGATTATATACCCTACTGACTTTTCATTTAGTTACACCAGCAGGTCAAACATTTAAATTTATCCTGTCAATCATCTCAACATATACCGGATGTATTGGCACAAAAATTGGTACAACCATTCATGGTTCCCAGATTATGTATCCTTCTGTCTTGAATAACTCCCATCACTTTTCTTCGAGCAACACTTTGTGTTGAGTATGGAGGCATTGTGTTGTTTTTTATTGCACCAAAATTGGTAAAACCATTCATGGCTCCCACATGATGCATCCTGTTTAATTTGACAATCACCTGACTTTTCTTGCAGCAACACCAACAAGGGTCAATCATCAACATATACTGGATGTATTGGCACAGAAATTGGTATGACAATTCATGGTTCCCTATGATGTATCCTACTGTCTTTGATAATCCCCCTCACTTTTCTTCTAACAACAGCAGTAGGTCAAAAAATGCATCTGTATTGTGAAATCTCTTAAAATATACTTGATGTATTGGCACAAAAATGGGTACAACCATTCATGGTTCCCAGATGATGTACCCTACTGAATTTGGCAATCCCCTGACGTTTCTTCTAGTAACACCAGCAGGTCAAAATGTAATTTATCCTGTCAATCATCTCAACTGGATGTATTGGCAGAAATTGGTACAATATGTCTTGAGAAAGTGTATTGGATTTATTGGCACAAAAGTTGGTACAACCATTCATGGTTCCCAGATGATGTATCCTACTGTCTTTGATAATCCCCCTCACTTTTCTTTTAGCAACACTTTGTGTTGCGTATGGAGGCGATGTGTTGTTTTTTACTCAGATTCATCCCTTTTAATTCAATTTGTCACCCATCTGTGCACGGTCAGTCAATTTTAAATTTTCAGAAAAACGACAGCAGGAGCTCAGTCACAGGTCTCACACAGAGACGAGATAAAGGATGAATCCATCAGGGAGAGCCGGCTCTGTTCAGAGAGGAAGTGCAGGACGGACACGATGAATGCATGAAGGAGGAGGTTTTATTGTATACCTGCTATATTCTCATTCTCCAGAGGCACTGGGCCGTCTCTGGAGAGCTGTTGTTATCCATCAGCTGGAGTAAGAAAAGCTGAGAAAAGGCTGCGTCACTCTGCCGTTCTTCACTCTCTCATCTGTTAGATTTTATTCTCCCTCAGCACCCGTCAACGTCACCAGACATTCCTCACGATGACGCAGCACTTCTTCTCATATCAAACATGCACAGAAACTGAATGTATAGAGAAAAAAAAGGAGCCCTGACATGTTACTGTGTAGCCTCTCCTCACTCATTCCTGGCTCTCTGCTGCCCTCCCCTGTGACAGAGATTCATATTTATTACAGTCTGCTGGGAAATAAACAGGAGCCACCAGCCAAACGCTGCTAAATCTCCTCCCCGAGGCTGATGGATGGTTTTGTCTGAGACAGGTGTGGTTAGAGATGTGAGGCTGATAAATACGTCTCCTGGCCCGTTTAAACAATTAAAACCTGCACCGACAGCAGCAGCAGCCACTTTATTAGAGCCACTCTGTTGTGTTGTGCACCGTTTGGTCGTCTATGAGTTGGAATTTCAAACAATTCAGGATTTCTTTATTATGAGTTGGACTTAAATCAATTAGTTCATGGTCAGGAGAGTGGTTAAGATAAGTATATTAATTATTATACACTACAGGCCAAAAGTTAAGAAGCAAGATCAAATTTGTACAAAAAAAGGTCGGAGTTTCATTGCTATACTTTGCAACAAAATAAAGGTGATTATTCTATAAAGAGTCACTTATTAGAACACATTTTGACTCTAATTATCAGGTCTTTGGGTTTTTATTGCTTAGACTTTGTGTTTCCTTCTTTCCTTAATGTATACATCTGAACTCTTGTTTCTTTACTCAGCTGCTTCAGTTTGAGCCATTTCTGTGGTAGTTTGTCAGAGATATGAACACAATTGAGATTTATTTGAATTTTTGTATCCAAACTCTCAAAAGCCAAAGAGAAAAAGCGAATAATGCAAACTGTGATTTGTTTTCTACTTTTGCACTAAAGCATCCTTCTGAATTTGACAATCACCTGACATTTCTTCTAGCCACACCAGCAAGTGTCAATCATCTCAACATGTACTGGATGTATTGGCACAAAATTGGTATAGCCATTCATGGTTCCCAGATGATGCATCCTACTGAATTTGATAACCCCCCTTACCTATCGTCTAGCAACACCAGTCGGTAAAAAAAATGTCATATGTCTTGTCAAATAATTTAAAATATATTGGACTTATTGGCACAAAAATTGGTATGGCCATTCATGGTTTCCAGAGGATGTACCCTACTGACTTTTCATCTAGTAACGCCAGCAGGTCAAACATTTAATTTATCTTGTCAATCATCTTAACATGTACTGGATGTATTGTCACAAAAAATGGTATAGTCATTCATGGTTCCCAGATGATGTACCCTACTGAATTTGGCAATCCCCTGACGTTTCTTCTAGTAACACCAGTTGGTCAAACATTTCATTTATCCTGTCAATCATCTCAATATATATGGATTTATTGGCACAAAAATTGGTACAACCATTCATGGATCCCAGATTATGTAACCTACTGACTTTTCTTCTAGTAACGCCAGCAGGTCAAAATGACATCTGAATTGTGAAATATCTCAACACTTATTGTATTTATTGGACCTAAAATTGGTACAACCATTCATGGTTCCCAGATGATGTGTCCCTCTGACTTTGACGATCCCCTGTCGTTTCTTCTGGTAGCATCAACAGGTCTAACTTTTCATCAATCCTTTCAAATATCTCAACGTTTATTAGATGTATTGGACCAAAAATTGGTACGTCCATTTATTGTTCCTATATGATGTATTCTACTGAATTTGACAATCCCCTGACTTTTCTTCTAGCAACACCAGTAGGTCAAAATGTCATCTGTCATGTGAAATATCTTAACATATATTGCAGTTATCGGACCAAAAATTGGTACGTCCATTAATTGTTCCCAGATGATGTATCCTACTGTCTTTGACAACCCTCAACACTTTTCTTCTAGCAACAACAGCAGGTCAAACATTTAATTTATCCTGTCAAATTACTTCAGTATCACTAATTGGCCCAGAAATTCATACAACCAAACTTATTTTCCAGAAACAAAAAAAACTTCAGTTGGTTTTCGTCATATCAATAATCAGATCTGATCATTTGTGCCTTGTTTCTCATGGTTCTTACTGTAATTATACTGCACAGCCAGTACTTTAAATACTTCCTTCTTGCTGAGGAACATTTCAGTTGCTGTTGAACTGAAAATGTTAAGAAATAGTCTGAATTATAAGTTACATATACTGTAGTTTAATAAATAGTCTGACTTGTTGAACGTGAGACTCTCCTCATGTTGTCACTTCATCTCTTGCAGTCTGCCGCCCTCTAGTGAGAAAAGACACGCTGCAAAAACTGCCTCATATGATCCATATTTCAATAAGAGGGTGAAGAGAGGGACATAAACACAAGCCAGCAGCCAAATGCTGCTAAATCTTCCCTGAAGCTGATAAATCTGTCAGGTCTGCAGGAGCCGTGGAGGATTAGAGGCAAAGAGAGGAGCTGCTGCTTCTGTTTGCTTTCATATTCTGTTTACATTTATATTTCAGTTCTAATATATTATACAATACAATGTGGACACTGTTATTTTGTGTTTTCCTCTAAATGTAAAAACTGTTTTTTGCACACAAACGTAATTCTTTTGAATAAAAGGTCGATCCTGGACGCTTTCCACGCTATATAAAGTCACCTTTTCCCTACTTCCTGACACTGTAAGTGATGACTTTTCTTCCACACCAGATTCCTGCAGCTTCTTGGTCAATGAAATCATTGTTGCTATATAGACGCTGGCTTTTGTTTAACAGCAGCAGAGCGCCCACTCTGAATCCCAGGAGAGTCCACATCAAAGCAGCCGCTGGTGTCAAGACTGCGTTACAACATCTGGTGTAAGTAGGACACATCCTCACCCCACAGAAACACACAAACACACACATATATACTGTATATAACACAGAAAACACATTGGATCTACAGAAAGTTCATGTTTATCCAAACAATGCGCTAAAGTAGCAGAAATATTCACAGAAATGTTATAAATGTGGACCAAGAAGGAGCTCAGACTCTAAACCATGGGTCTCAAAATTGTGGCCCTCGTGATGATATTTTGTGGCCCCCACCTTGATATAAAAGTTTAATGTGAGTTTTATATGAATGGCACTTTACCGTGTTGTGTGTGGAAGGTCCCTTCAATTACTTTTTTTGTAATTCTGTGTCTTTTTTTTGGTCATTTTGTTTCTTTTTTAAGTAATTTTGTTTTAGTTTGTCATTTTTTAAAAATAATTTTGTGTCTTTTTTGGTAATTCTTTGTCTTCTTTTGGTAATTTTGTGTCTCTTTTAGTCATTTTGTGTCTTTTAAGTCATTTTTTGTCTTTTTTGTTCATTTTGTGTCTTTTCAGTCATTCTTTGTCTTCTTTTGGTAATTTTGTGTCTTTTCTTGTCATTTTGTGTCTTTTTTTTTTTAGTAATTTTCTGTGTTTTTGGTCATTTTGATACTGCCTCCAGCAGCCCCCTGGTAATTTGAGTTTGACAGCCCTGCTTTAAACCTTCCAGGAAAATAAATGTTATAGTTTATTGTATTATATACACTCCTTGATTTGAAAGCGTGCATCACGTTATAAAAACAAGTTGGGACAGGAGTGAGACAACACTCACACACAAACACTTTCAATGGGGGACAGGTCTGGACTGCAGGCGGGCCAGTCTACTTCCTGCACCCTTTTCCTTAGAATCCGGGCTGTTGGAACACGAGCAGAATGAGTCCTCTTTGTCAATAATAAGCAGTAACTAACACAGCCCAGGGCTACACATGCTTTTTAACTCTGTTACAATCTGTATAGTCATCCAGGACATCCAGGGTTTATTAAAAACAGTTTGAAATGTGACCACATCTCATTTGGACATGTAAATCTGCATGTACATCAACAAAATTTTACACATAGATTGTTAAATATGTATAAGTCAGTTCGATCTACACTGGTGGTGGCGATCTTATTCGAAATGCCTGAGAAACACCTGAAAGTGTGACATTGCAGCTGTGGTCGGAGAGGGAAAATGGTACAGAATGGACACCAATCATCCAGGATTTATTAAAAACAGTTTGAAATGTGACCACATCTCAGACCAGCTCGGGCCCGGAGAAGTTGGCGGCGTTTCTGTATGTTGTTGATATGTGTCTTTCTCTTTGCATGCTAGAGTCTTACTCACAAACTTAGAGCCGAACTTCCATTAGTAGAAGCAGTGATAAACTGTGTTTCCTGAGCCTGTTTAGTTCTGTCCTCTATACAATCATGTTGGTTTTTACCGCATCGCTGCCTCAAGAATCGGAGGTCACAGGCGTCCAGTGTTGATTTTTCACGTTATGTTTCCAGTTAATTAAGTGGTGTGAAACTAGAGTCTAACTTCTTATCTTTCAAACTATAGAGACTGTATCCCCAATCGGACACATCTGCAATGCCGCACTTTCCGGTGTTTTCACGGTATAATTAGGTATAAATGATTTATACATATTTAACAATCTACATGTGGAATTTCATTGATGTACATGGAGATTTACATGTCTAATTACAATATGAAAGTAACTCTGATGAGAGAAAGCCATAAGAACGCTTGGGCAACAGTCAGGCGACCATCTTAAAAGTACATTTTTATTTTTCTTGTACTGTATTTTATTGTGAAGGACAGAAGTACGGTCCGGGTGTGTTGATAACAATGGTTGAAAACGATTATATTCATTTGGTTTACCCAGAAACATCCAATTTCCCCCCAAAAAACTCAGCAACCCCCATTTTTCACAGTGAGGAGATCCAAGTGTCTGATGTTGGATACAGTTAGCTCACGGCTAATTCACCGGCGTTAGCATCCTTTAGCCGCCTCCGGTAAACCCGAGGCTAACGTACACGGTTAAAACAATATACGGTTCGAAAGGTAAGAAGTTAGACTTTAGTTTCACACTATTTAACTAATTGGAAGCATAACATGATCATATATCATAGCAGTTAATGTGAAATTGTGATAGAATCTTAGCCGAGCAATGTCCCATTTGGGATACAGTTACGCTATATATTGTTTTAACTGTGTACATTACCCTTGGGTTTACCAGAGTCAGCAGCAAGAGGACGATAACACACGATTAATTCTTTGTCAGGGATGTCACTTCCATCTTCTCACTGTAAAACAATAGACCAAATATATATCACCGTTATCAGCCATCAGACCGTGCTTCTGTCTTTTACAATAAAATACAGTACAGTGAAAATAGAGACACACTTTTTAAGATTGTCGCCCAATCGTTCTTACTGCTTTCTCTCATCAAAGTTACTTTCCTATTGTAATTAGACATGTAAATCTGCATGTACATCAATGAAATTTTACACATAGATTGTTAAATATGTATAAATCAGTTCGATCTAAACTGGTGGTGGCGATCTTATTAAAAATGCCCACAAAAGACCGGAAAGTGCGGCACGGCAGCTGTGATCAGAGAGGGAAAAGGATACTGAATGGAGGCCGATCTGTGAAATAGTTACCACGAATAAGCTCCCACCACACACTCACTCTATGCCAGATTCTTTATTGCATTTATGCCTGTTCACATTCTCTGTGAACAGATTTCCCGTTGCCGACCCTGCCTACCTCTGACTCACCTGCTTTGTTGATTCTCCTGCTTTGAGTTCATGGCCTTAAGAAGAACTGAAGCAACTTCTAAAGATTTACTGACTTGGCAGGCAACTGAGGGCCTCAAAGGAATTAAAATACCTTCAGGACCCTGAAACCTAATGACAAGAAAACAGTCCAGGCTCGTCTACTATTAATGAACAAGATAGAAATAATTTTAGCTTCTTGCTGAGGTGTTAAAACTGCATTTTAAAGCATAAAGTTACAGAAAGTTATGAGAGTAAAAATCCAATTCCAACACATGGGATTATGGACACAGACAGTTATTAAACAAACACAAACTCCTCCTAGAATTAAGTTAAAAAAAAGTGAAAACAGAAACATAAATCCCAGCTGCTTAAATGTTTAAATAGTCCATATTAGAAAGAGCAGCCTCGGATAATAAACCGCCTCTTGTTTCTGTGTTGGAACATAATGAAAGCCTGAGGCTGAGTGAGTGGGCGAGTTGCTGAGTTTATTTGACAAGCTGATAACTGCACATACAGAGAGGCCCAGAGCAAAACATACACTTTAAAAGATGAGACGATAAATCCACAAGAGAGTTTGAAGTCTTCCGTCTTGGCGTTCTGCATTAAAGAGACACAGGACGCCTGAATTACAAACAAAAACTTTGGTGATCTTGGTCCCAAATGAAGCTTTATTTTGCAGGTTGAAGGTGATGGAGTCCACCTGTCCTAATGTCAGGTTGGATATTACACCAGTGTGGCTGCAGGCTGTGCTTTATTTGCAGATTACTGGACTGTTTTGACAGAAAAGTCCTCATAAGCTTTCCAAATTATTCCTCATACCCACAGGGCTCCGAGTGTTTATTCAAGGCTGACAGTTAGCTGCTCTGATACCAATCTATTTTACAGATTTACTGCTTTGAATTCATTTTTTAAGAAAGGTAATCTGAGGCCAGGGTGATGTGGTGGTCCACCATGAGTGAAGGAACTCTGGGTTTTCAGATAAGATAAGATAAGATGTCCCTTTATTAGCAGCAAAGTGTGCAGCAAAAATAGAAAGAAGCATCAATAGAATACCAATAAATAGACACAAGCAATAATAACAAGAACTATCAAAAGGATCAACAATTTAAGCAAGAAGAATATAAAAAGTATTTACACTTTAAACACTGATAAATATAAAATTAGGATCACTAGATACAATAGAGATTACTTTATCTCTTTTCTTATCCTGCTGTATCTTATTTTATCTTATTTGTATTTTTATTTCCATTTCCCTGTTTTAATTGACTGTTTTTACTGTTTTCAATTGTGTCTTGCTGTTTTAATGTTTATTTAAAGCACTTGTGTTGAATTGTGCTATATAAATAAACTTGCCTAGAGACAGACTCTATAATGATGTTGGGTCGATACCCGATCCGCTGACGTATTGTCCCAAAATCTCACGGTTATGTAGCGACTGTGCTGCTGAAGTGTTGGTTGTTGAGAGAGAATGATCTATCTGTAATTTTATAGCTGTGAACACAGTGTGGGTGCAGTTTGGGTGTTTTGTCTGTGAATAAACACTATAACATCCAACCAGCTGATTAAAGTGAAGAGGTTTCCTGCAGCTCTAAAGTTACAGACTGGTCTCCACCCAAAACATGTCAATACAGGGTGTTTATATAGCAAATTATTACATTCACATTTACATTTAGTCATTTAGTACAGTAGTTCTCAACCTGTTTGAGTCGCGACCGCCAATTTAACATGCATATTGTCCGCGACACCCGCTCACTGAACAGAATCTCACAAGCACAGTTCAGATCACCAAAAAAAGGAAACAAAATTACCAAAAAAGACACAAATTGACCACAAAATGATCAAAAAAGACACAAAATGACCAAAAAAGACACAAAATGACCAAAAAAGACACAAATTGACCACAAAATAATCAAAAAAAGACACAAAAAAAGACACAAAAAAAGACACAAAATGACCAAATAACACACAAAATGATCGAAAAAAGACACTAAAATAACCAAAAAAGACACAAATTGACCACAAAATAATCAAAAAAAGACACAAAAAAAAGACACAAAATGACCAAATAACACACAAAATGACAAAAAACACACAAACTGACAAAAAAAAAGACATTAAGTGACCAAAAAGATGAAAACACATTTAACACAGTGGAGACAGAGCTGACTTCCAAAATGATTTGGCGACCCCCAGAAATCATCTCGAGACCCCAAGTGGGGTCCCGACCCCAAGGTTGAGAATAGCTGATTTAGCAGACACTTTTATCCAAAGTGACTTACATAAAAAGGAACAATCAAGGTCTAGTGCAATAAGAGCCATTAGTGCATCAATAAGGTCTAGAGAGGATTCTTTAAGGAGTAGAATTGTGGTGTGGTCTAGGAGAGAAGGTCCTCTCTGAAGGTCTTCAGGAGGTTTTTAAAGGAAATTTCAGGAAAATAAAAGTTATAGTTTATTGTATTATATACACTCCTTGATTTTAATGCGTGCATCACGTGATAAAAACAAGTTGGGACAGGAGTGAGACAACACTCACACACAAACACTTTCAATGGGGGACAGGTCTGGACTGCAGATGGGCCAGTCTACTTCCTGCACCCTTTTCCTTAGAATCCGGGCTGTTAGAACACGAGCAGAATTGTCTAATCTTTGTCCAATTGTTGCGCAGTAATAAGCAGTGATTAACACAGCCCAGGGCTACACATGCTTTTTAACTCTGTTACAGTCTGTATGGTCATCCAGGACATACAGGGTTTATTAAAAACAGTTTGAAATGTGACCACATCTCAGACCAGCTCGGGCCCGGAGAAGTTGGCGGCGTTTCTGTATGTTGTTGATATGTGTCTTTCTCTTTGCATGCTAGAGTCTTACTCACAAACTTAGAGCCGAACTTCCATTAGTAGGAGCAGTGATAAAGTGTTCCTGAGCCTGTTTAGTTCTGTCCTTTATACAATCATGTTGGTTTTTACCACAGCGCTGCCTCAAGAATCGGCGGTCACAGGCGTCCACTTTTGGTTTTTCAGCATTGATTTTACGGTTCCTTGAATCTTTAAACCCTATAAAGCCAAGTGTATCATATTTGATACGTTTGTCACCATGGTGACAACTATTCTTCCCAGGAGGTTTCTAAAGGTAGAGAGGGACGCCCCTGCTCTGGTAGGAACTGGTAGTGGTTCCACCAGCGGGGAACAAGAAATGCAAAGAGTCTGGATTGTCTTGGACCAACGGGGGGCAGAGCCAGGCGCCGTTCATTGGAAGAGCCCAATGGTGGTGAGGTAGCATATGTCTGAATCAGGTTCAGGTAGGTAGGAGCAGTACCGGAGACAACTTTGTAGGCAGCATTAGAGATTTGAATTAGATGTGGACTGCAACAGGTAGCCAGTGGAGCTCAATGGGCAGAGGTGTGACATGTGACCCTTTTGGCTGGTTGGAGACCAGGACCATGTTCTGGATCATCTAAAGGGGTTTCACTGTGCAGGCTGGGAGCCCGTCAGGAGGGTTTACAGTAGTCCAGTTTAGAGATGACGACAGCTTCACTGCAACAATGCCAACTTGTATTTTTTGGCCTAGAACAGTGATTTAGTTTGGTAAAACTTGGAAATATAAATTATTGACATTTAGGCCAATAATGTAAGTTAGCACAACAAAGGAAGCCAGTTGTCTGCTCAAAAACAAGTTGGTGAGTTGTTGTTACTTATATCTTTAAGTTGGGGTTCAAAACAAGGGACAATAGTTCTGATAACTCTTATTTCTTTGTTGTGAAATTCGGTCATTAGCGAAAGCTAGCGGCTAACCGATGCTAACGGCTAACCGATGCTAGCGGCTAACTGATGCTAGCGGCGCTGCTTGTTACAGCTACAAGAGTAGCCATTAGCGTATCAATGCTAACCCAAAATTGTGGTCACAACATTAGCTGACATTTCATAGCGGCGTTACAATCGTGCCAGAGAAATTCAGAGTTGAGCAAACTCAAAAACAAAACTTAAAATATTTAGTTTAATTGTCCAACTTAAAATGTTATGGAAGTTTGTTGCCTTGAAATTTTGAGTTCACCCAACTTTTCTTTTTTTGCAGTGTTGTATCAGGAGAATATAACTACTATTTTACTTTTTAGTTGGGGCTAGGGCAGCTAAGCTCCTAAAAGGACAGATTTAAGAGTACGTTTTTACCTCCTGCAATTGCACTTTATAATGACTCCCCTTTTTGTAAGGACAGAAGGATATTTATTTATTTAAACTTTAGCTTAAGCTGCTTATACTGTATGTAGACATCAAACATGCACCTGTTTATTTGCACACTTGCTGTAACATGGACCATCCATTCACCTTCTTCTATCCTAGGCTATGTGGGCTCATGTTCTGTATAGATGGAATATCTATGTATACATGTGTTGTGTTGTGTTGTGTTGTGTTGTGTTGTGTTGTGTTGTGTTAAATGTGGACCAAGAAGGAGCTCAGACTCTAAACCATGGGTCTCAAGTTTTATATGAATGGCACTTTACCGTGTTGTGTGTAGAAGGTCCCTTTAATTACTTTTTTGGTAATTTTGTGTCCTTTTTTTAAATAATTTTGTGTCCTTTTTTAATAATTTTGTGTCTTTTTTTGGTAATGTTGTGTCCTTTTTAATAATTTTGTGTCTTTTTAAATAATTGTGTGTCCTTTTTAATAATTTTGTGTCTTTTTTTAAATAATTTTGTGTCTTTTTTGGTCATTTGTGGGCTCATGTTCTGTATAGGTGGAATATGTATGTATACATGTGTTGTGTTGTGTTGTGTTGTGTTGTGTGTATGTTGTGTTGTTTTGTGTTGTGTTGTGTGTATGTTGGCTGCTGGAACACCTACATTTCTCTGCTGGGATGAATAAAGCATATCTTATCTACTGTGGTAATATTAATGGTTGGATGTCACACTTTGGGCGGTTCTAGACCAGTTTACCGGTGGGGGCTAAGCAGGGGTCAGTGTTTAATCAGAGGGGCACATTAAAAAACGTCAAAAATGATATTTAAACATTCAAAACCTTTATTTTAGCCAAAAGTCTCATTTAAGTATATTTGGAAGAACTACATTGATTGAAATGAGACTCACCAACATTAACAATTATTTTTGTACGACAATGACATTTCTAATTTTTGTGCACAATTACTTTTTTTTTTCTAATTTTGAAAGTGCGGTACAGTGAGAATGATCTTTATATTTAGCTTTTATTGCACAATTAAACTATGATACAATGTAACATTCTGGGTTCCTTTAGTGTACAATGAGATATTGTTTGAACAAAAAATAGTTATAAATTGTTCCGTCGTTCTAGTCTAGACGGATTTCAGAATAAAGGCCCCCTATAAGAAGTGAGGAGCATTTATGGGTACAAGTCAGGAACCGGCCTACCTTACATATCTCAAGGGTGTTGAGTCCAAAAAAAATGGTTCCCAAGCGAAATTTTGAGTTTTTGACCTTCTAATTTGTTTATCAAATGGCCAACTGCCCATCTTGCTCAGTCATTGGACCATTTCCCCTTAGTTTTTTTTGTAAGTAGGCAATCAAAGATTGTTTTTGTTTTTGTAAGTAGGCAATCAAAGATTGCCTACTAGGAAATTAAGTTTCTGGATATATAGTCTAGAGTCAGAGCAAGGATATAGTGGAGGCTCAGTGCCTTTTTTATGTATATATATATATATATATATATGCAAAATACCAACTGGAACATTTAAAAGTGATATTGATTGAATATTTATGTCGGCTTTAAAAAAACCACACAAATAATGCTTAATTTCACCTTAAAAGTTGGTATTTTGCATATATATATATATATATAAAAAGACACTGAGCCTCCACTATATTCTTGCTCTGACCCTAGACTATAGATGTAGAAACTTAATTTCCTCATCTTTGATTGCCTACTTACAAAAAAACTGAAAATGGTCCAACAACTGAGCAAGATATGCAAATGAGAAGGTAAAAAACTCAAAATTTTGCTTGGGAACCAATTTTTTTGGATTCAGCACCCTTGAAATAAGTAAAGTAGGCCGGTTCCTGACTTGTACCCATAAATGCTCCTCACTTTCACTTTTTGGCCAATTCCGTTTAGACTATTCATTGTTATAAATTGATCATTTTATTATTAATTTGACACAGGGGCCACAGCAGGGGCTAAGGGCCTCTTCACAGGGGCAGTGGCCCCTGGAGGCCCCTGGTTAGAACCGCCACTGGGTGGATGGGTTCAACAAACGGAGGACTTTCACCAGGAGAACAGGGTTCATGTCCCGTGTGAAAACAAAAGTAAGTAACTTTTTGCACAACTTATCTTCCTAACATAACTTCTGTGTGTGACGTCGTCCTCGTAACTGCTTCACTTCCAGTATTTACACCATTTATCTCCTGTTTGAACTGTTTTATATGTTTTATAACTGTTTGGCCCTAAACGTATATAGCTCAGTGGTTTCGCAGCCTCAGTTTACAGAAACTGCAGCCTTTTTTTTTAACAACTGTGAACCACACGTGCATGTATAATGACGCGTGTGCTATTTTTAGAAGCCTGTAGTTTTGGTTGTTGCAAAGTTAACAACAACTGAGGTTAAGGTGGACTGACCTTTAAGGTGGACCAGCTATTCTTTCAGTCATTTTACACTGTAAAAAAAGATAAACAAAAGCTACTCAATAAAATTGAGGCAACAGATTGCACGCAATATTATTAATTAAATCTAGCTACGTTACAAGTTGAGTTAATAACTTAACAGGAAGTGCCTGTCAATTAAAAACGGACTAATTCTATTGTGTTGGATTCATTCAAAATTCTCTTGATTTAGAATTACATACATATAAAGATTATATTTAATGTGATCAGATTAAGTAGATTCCATCTCAAACATTTTTATATTAAAGTTACTTAAACAACTGCCTCAAAATCAAGGACGCATTTATATTTAATACATTTTATCAAATATATTAAGTGAAATTAAATGACTACAGAATAATTTATTACAGTGTAGGGCCGAGCTGCTCCGTCTGAGACGGTTTGTTTGTTTGTTTGTTTGATAGATGAGTTGATAGAGAAGTGTTGGTTCTGTTTCACTCTCTGTCCAACAGCAGCTGGTGTGTGTCTGTTTTTTTTTCTTTTCTTATCTGAGTCGAGGCTCAGAGTGTCTCTGAACATAAATAAGGCTGAGCTGAGGTTAGTGTGATGAAGCTGGTTCCTCTCTGCAGGCTGACGCCACCAGGACGTCTGTTTCCACCACCACGTTTGTGTGTGTGTGTATTCTTGTACTTCCTACATAGTGAGGACCGGAACACGTTTCTAACCAACAGAGTGAGGACATTTTTGCAAAGTGAGGACATTTCTTTAAAGGCTTTTTTGAGATTTCAGACTTTGTTTTAAGGGTTAAAGGTTACATGATAATGATAATTAACTGAAACTGTATTGTGTGGTGACAAAACTAACTAAAATTATAGTGAAAATGTCCTTCGTTTTCGTCTTTGTCAACTTTTTTCATACATAATGAAGATGGATCAGACAAAGGAAATAAAGGCAAAATTTACTGTGACCTCTTTTAATCTCCCACCCAACAAATACCCCATTACAAAACACTAAAACTAATAAAAACTAAACTAAAACTAAAGCATTTCAAAAGAATAAATACTAAACTAAAACTAGAAAACTCATTCTAAAAACTAGCTGAATTTGAAAACAAAAATTCACAACAAAATTAAAACTAAACCTAATTAAAAATCCAAAATTATTATATCCTTGCAAGGGAATTCACTGTTCCAATGAGGGTCCTCACAAAGATAGAAGTACAAGAATGTGTGTGTGTGTGTGTGTGGTGTGTGTGGTTTGTGTGGGAGTGTGTTGTGTGTGGGTTGCAGGCAGCAGTTTGTCTGAGAAACATAAACCTTCACCTCCAGAGTCATCAGAGCAAATATCGCTCACATAAAGTCGTGGCTGCATCACTTCAGCTTGTGTGACCTTTGAACCTTTCACACCTTATAATCACTTCTAAAACATTACCTTTATATGCTGCTAAAAGGTTTTTGTTGAAGTAATTGCTGCCTACGTTATTGTTATTCTACCACACTGTAAAAAAAACTAACGTTAAAATGTCTGGCAGCAAAAGTTACCAAATGGCATAAAAACAAAGTAAACAATCGTAAGTTATTTTACAGATAAATACAGATTAAAAATGTTTTTTCTTTGATATAATGGTAAGTGTTTGGCAAAGACATTTTAGAGATTTTTTAAAATTATTATTATTATTTCTTTTTATATTACATTTACAGTTACAGCTGTAAAAAGTAAGTTATTTATTTATCAATATAGATAATATATATATATATGTAAAAGTTAAAGTAAATTAAAGTAAAAAATGATAATAATAATAATAAAATTAAATTAAAAATTAAAAAAAAAAATATATATATATATGTATATATATATATGTATATATATATATATATATATATATATATATATATATATATATATATATTAAAGTTAAAGTAAATTAAAGTTAAAAATAATAATAATAATAAGAAGAAGAAAATAAAAAATAATATATATGTATTTTATTATTATTTATTAATTAAGTGTTTGGCAAGTTTTGCGGCCAGACTTCTTACCGATTTTTAACAAATTTTCAATTACATTAAATTTTAATTTTTACTGTCAAAAAACTGAAAGTTGCTTTAATTTAACATACAGAAATATGATGTTTATTTTTTGTATTTTTACCAAAAAATGTTATAGAAATCGCTGTAATTTAACTTTTAAGACCATTAAGCAATTGAATAATACTGTAAAAATAATTTTATATATATATATATATATATATATATATATATATATATATATATATATATATATATATATATATATATATATTATTTAGTTTTATTTTTTATTTTATTTATTTATTTATTATTTAAGTGTTTGGCAAGTTTTGCGGCCAGACTTCTTACCGATTTAAAAAAAAAATTTCAATTACATTAAATTTTAAGTTTTACTGTCAAAAAACTGAAAGTTGCTTTTATTTAGCATTCAGAAATATGATGTTTATTTTTTGTATTTTTACAGATTTTTTTCATAGAAATCACTGTAGTTTAACTTTTAAGACCATTTAGCAATTTAATAATACTGTAAAAAAAAATAATAATAATAGCATTTGCACTCAATGTAGAAACAAATCACATGAAATGAAACGTTACATTTCTGTAAAAATCACGTTTCTCACCAAACACGTTTCTTAGTTGTTATATAAACATGATTTTAAGGAGTTCAGAGGAAAAACTATAAATGAGTTTGACAGGAAGAGTTGTGTGTAAACATCTGTTTTGCCAGAAATAAAAAGCAGAAATGAGGTTTGAAGTGATTCATTTCCTCATTCAAAGTGATTTCAGGTGTCTGAGAACAGAGTTTCTGTTTCCATTCAGATGAACAGAAAGCAGCAGCAGTGATGTTTAAACTCTACTGAGAGAGAAGCATGAACTGGCATGATCATTTATGCAGCTTTCTGGCTGTAAAGAATGCCAGTTATGCATCGGCTGCACAACAACATGTCATTGATGAATGACGTGTGGAGACGCATCTTATTTGGCACCATGATGCATTTTCCTCGAAACTACAAATGTCACTGATTATAGTGCAGATCTCTGCCAGAGTCTCCTGCACAGCAGAGCTCTAAACCAGCCAGACTCATTCACAAAACAAGTATTTTAACAACAGTTTGCTTGTGTTCTTGCAGACAGACCTGGCAACGCATCAATTCAGACTTTTTTAAACATCTGCATCATGTTGTTGTCATGAGTGATTTCTGCATCATTTTGATCCATTCATTCACATTGAGGCCCGTTTACATGAGGACGCTTGCGGGTAAAAACGACAAAATGTATCAGAAGTGCCTTTTGTTTAAACCATGGGTCTCAAACTTGCGGCCCGCGGGCCAATTGTGGCTCTCGTGATGATATTTTGTGGCCCCCACCTTGATATGAAAGTTTAATGTGAGTTTTATATGAATGGCACTTTACCGTGTTGCGTGTGGAAGGTCCCTTTAATTACTTTTTAAAATAATTTTGTGTCTTTTTTTTGGGTAATTTTATGTCTTTTTTTAAAAAAATGTTTGTCTTTTTTAATGAGTTTTTGTCTTTTTTAAATAATTTTGTGTCCTTTTTGGTCGTTTTGTGTCTTTTTTTAAATTTTGTGTCTTTTTAGTAATTTTGTGTATTTTCTTTGGTCATTTTCTGTGTATTTTTTTGGTCATTTTGTGTGTTTTTTTTTTTGTTTTTTTTTTTAATAATTTTGTGTCTTTTTTGGTCATTTTGATACTGCCTTCAGCGGCCCCCAGGTATTTTGAGTTTGAGAACCCTGATGTAAATGTATCCTAAATCACAGATAAATCACTTTACTTTGGGTTCTACTGATGTATTAGTGCTGTACCAGCAGTCATCCAGACACAGTTCCTGCAGAAGGAGATGAAATATCTCTGGGTCATAGTAATAATCCAGACATGACACTGTTTTGTTTCCTGGGACTTTAACCCTCTGAGGTCTAAAATCAGAAAAAAACGAGGTCACATGGAGCGCTGCTATCAACTTCACTCCAAAGTTCAGACTTGAAACTTTCTCCCAGTTTTTGTTTGACATTCCTAGCTCATGAAAAACCAAAGATATGATTGTTTTATTTTGATAGTACAGAAATATTTGAGTGTTGCTGGAGCTCTCTGTGTCATTTCACACATAGTTTGTTTTGAAGAGTTGCAGCTAACAAGGAAAAAAGCCTCTAAATATATTTTTATGGCACTTTTTTGTATATAGTTTCATTATATTTACATTTTTACCTTTTTATATGTTCATATTTGTATCCTATGTAAGTTCAAAAACAGTTCATTGAGAATATTTGTGGTTTTTATTGTAGTAAATAGTATAATTTTTCAACTCGGATTTCATGATTTTTGGGCTCAAAAATGTCTTTTTGTTTCTGTTTTGTGTCTTTTTTAGTCGTTTTGTGTCTTTTTTTGGTAATTTTGTGTCTTTTTGGTCATTTTGTTTCTTTTTCTGGTCATTTTGTGTATTTTTGTGTCTGTTTTGTGTCTTTTTTAGTCGTTTTGTATCTTTTTCTGTCATTTTGTTTCTTTTTCTGGTCATTTTGTGTATTTTTGTGTCTGTTTTGTGTCTTTTTTAGTCATTTTGTGTCTTTTTTAGTCGTTTTGTGTCTTTTTTAGTCGTTTTGTGTCTTTTTTTGGTAATTTTGTGTCTTTTTTGGTAATTTTGTGTCTTTTTGATCATTTTGTTTCTTTTTCTGGTCATTTTGTGTATTTTTGTGTCTGTTTTGTGTCTTTTTTAGTCGTTTTGTGTCTTTTTTTGGTAATTTTGTGTCTTTTTTGGTCATTTTGTGTATTTTTGTGTCTGTTTTGTGTCTTTTTTAGTCATTTTGTGTCTTTTTTTGTCATTTAGTCAATGTGTCAAATGTGAACAAAGGTGTCAAATCTAACAATATGCTCAATATGTTGATAAAGTAGGTTAAAGTGAGAAAATAACTGTCAGATCATATAGGTGAAGAAAAAATGGATACCAAATATGGGCATAGTAAACATTTTTATGTGGTACATGAAGGGAACAATCAAAAAAAAAAAAAAAAAAAAACAGCCAAAATAGTCTCAATAGAGCCCAGAGGGTTAACAAGAGAAACAAAGCTGTCGTTGTTATTTTGACCACGGTTGATGGTGAAAGTGTTGCTAATTGCAGCTTTGTTTCCAGCATCATGCATCACGCAGGATTCATGAACACACAGAGGAATCCTGAGGTCAAACTTGAGGGTGACACATGAAAAGCACAAAGTTTTGCAATGCACATGAGCTGCAGAGATCAAAAATGTGTCGTGCAACAGTCGAGTTCAAGCTGCAGGAAATGCCTTTTACTGTAACTGGAGTAGATTCTGATGAGTTGCGTACAAAACAGTTGCAGCAGGAGGAGAAATGAAAGACACGCATGAAGCCCTGCAGGCTTTTTATCCAGCAGAGATAATAATTATTCATCTCTGGGGATTTTAAATTAGCATGCATGGCTCTGTGAGGAAACGACGGTTTGTACTTTAATGTTCAAAACATCAAAGAAAAGAAGAAATGAAAAAGGTTTATGAGCCAAGAACTGGTTGATCCACTTCGTTAGAATGAATAAAGGCACATTTAAAGAAACAAACCTCCAAGTTTTTGGTTTTGGTGTGAGGACGTTTAATTCTGTTTTATTTTCTTTAATTTCTTGTGTTAATTTCTTTTTATGTCTTGTGCAAAACAGTTAAAAACGATTAAAAAAAGTCTGCCAGCAAAAGTTTCCAAACACCATAAAATAATAGTAAACAATCATAAGTTATTTTACAGATAATTTCTTTATAAATACAGATAATATTTTTTTCTTTAATGTAACAGTAAGTGTTTGGCAACTTTTGTTTTTGCTGCCAGCCTTTTTTACAGCCTTTTTTTTAATAAATACAGATAATATATATAATTTGCTGCCAGGCGTATATACTGATTTTTTAAAATTATTTTTTAATTATTATTATTTTTTTAAGTACTTTATTTATAAAGTTTTACTGAAAAAAAAAAACAGAAAATTGCTTTGATTTTACATTCAGAAATTTGATGTGTATTTTTTGTATTTTTTTCATAGAAATCACTGAAATAATTTTCGATGCCCATTGTCGCCCTCCCTTCGTGTTATGTCTTGAAAATAATAAATATTAACGAAAACAAAGAAACAGATAAACAATGACATTTTCTCACTTGTGGAGCTGAGTCACGTGACGTGTGGTCATTGCCTTGCCCCCCTTTAGACGGTCAGACCGCTGTCACAGAGGTCAGGCCACGTTATGTTTTGATATTTTACAAGATGAAACGGCCGTCAAAGCTCTCCGGTGCTCAGTATCAAAAGAGAAGAAAAGAGGAGGAGAAGTCCTAATCTTTTTTTAAATGCCGTTTTGTGTGAAGACGTTTCATTTGTATTAGCTTGCTTGTGTCTTTTTGTGTCTTTTTTTAGTCATTTTTTGTGTCTTCTTTTGGTCATGTTACATCTTTTTGTGTTTTTTGTGTCTTTTTAAGTCAGTTTGTGTCTTTTTTTTGTAATTTTGTGTCTTTTGTTAGTAATTTTGTTTCTTTTTTGTTTCTTTTTTGGTCATTTTGTGTCTTTTTGTGTCTGTTTTGTGTCTTTTTTAGTCATTTTGTGTCGTTTTTGGTCTTGTGTCTTTTTTTAGTCGTTTTGTGTCTTTTTTTTTGTCGTTTTGTGTCTTTCTTTGGTCATTTGTTTAGTCCTTTAGAGGTAAATTTACAGTCGGGCTCCAGGCTGCTTTGTTTTCTAGTCTGGATGTCATCAAGAAGTCTGGATTTGGAGCTTTTGGAGACGCCACAGGGTTATTAAAAGGTGTTAAAGTTCCTAAAATAAAAGCGTGCAGCCTCATTTAATCCGAGCAGAGAAGTAACCAATGTGAGGAAGAAGTCAAAGGTGGGGGGAGACATGAGGGAAGAAGAGACGAATCATAACAACCCGAATCCTCCTCCTCCTCCTCCTCCTCCTCCTCCTCTCTTTCTGAAGTCTCCTCCTGACGCTCCGTCTCTCAGTCTGCTCAGCATGTAGTAAGGACCCAGTGAACCCATAAAGAGGAGCAGCAGGAAGCAGCAGAAGAGCAGATATCCCAGCGGGTCATGTCATAAACTCCGTTTCGCGGCTCCAGTTTTTTTGTTTTTGCGCGCAGCGGACAGAGAGAGAGAGAGAGAGAGAGATGTCCGCGGTGCGCCACCCGGAGCGGAGCGCTCCTCCTCCGCGGCTCTGCCTCCTCCACCTCCCGCTGCTCCTCCTGCTCGGCCTCTCCGTGTCCAGCAGCACCTCCTCGGCCGCCTGGGACCTGGTGCTGCTGCACACCAACGACGTGCACGCCCGGGTGGAGGAGACCAGCGAGCACTCCGGGCGGTGCGGCAGCAGCGGGCGGAGCGGCTGCTTCGCCGGCGTGGCGCGGAGAGCCACGATGGTCCGGAGGATCCGGAGCTCCGAGAGCAACGTGCTGCTGCTGGACGCCGGGGACCAGTTCCAGGGGACCGTCTGGTTCAACTACTACAAGGGGGCCGAGGCGGCGCACTTCATGAACATGCTGCGTTATGATGCCATGGTGAGACACACACACACACACACACACACACACACACGCACACACACACATGGGGACACACTTGTACTTCTGTCTTTGTGAGGGCCCGCATTGGAATAGTGAATTCCCTTGCAAGGTTATAATAGTTTTGGATTTTTATTATTTATTTATTTATATTATTTTTTACTTATTTTATTATTTATTTTTTTTCCATTATTTTATTACTTATTATGTTTTTGATTTTTTTTAAACTTATTTTATTATTTATTTATTCATTATTCTTTTTTACTTTAATTTTTACTTATTTTATTATTTATTTATTATTATTATTTTTATTTTATTTTTTTACTTATTTTTGTTTTTTTTTCTAATTATTATCTTTTACTTATTTTATTATTTATTTATTTATTATAATTTTTTTCATTATTTTTTTTACTTATTTCATTATTTATTTATTCACTATTTTTCTTATTTTTTTTAACTTCTTTTGTTATTTATTTATTATTTTTAATTTTCATTTATTTTCTCATTTATTTACTATTATTATTATTATTTTTTTTTTTAAACTTATTTTATTATTTATTTATTTAATTTGTTTTCAAATTCAGTTAATTTTAGTTAGTTTTTAGAGTGAGTTTGCTAGTTTTAGTTTAGTATTTATTTTTTTGAAATGCTTTAGTTTTAGTTTAGTTTTTATTAGTTGTAGTTGTTTGTAATGGGGTATTTGTTGGGTGGGAGATTAAAAGAGGTCACAGTAAATTTTGCCTTTATTTCCTTTGTCTGATCCATCTTCATTATGTATGAAAAAAGTTGACAAAGACGAAAACGAAGGAAATTTTCACTATAATTTTAGTTAGTTTTGTAACCACACAATACAGTTTCAGTTAGTTGTCTTTTTTTTTTCTAAAACTCTCATTTTTATTTTTGGTTACCTTAACATAAACCTAATATAACCTGAACCCTTAAAAAAAATTCTGAAATCTCAAAAAAGCCTTTAAAGAAGTGAGGACCGTCCAAAATGTCCTCAATTTGCAAAAATGTCCTCACTAAAACACGTGTTCTGGTCCTCACTATGTAGGAAGTACAAGAACACACACACACACACACACACACACACACACACACACACATTAATTAGCTTGTTTTCATCCACACAGTTGAAAAGTGTAAATGTGGCTTAAATAACAACTGATAACAACTGATTGGTTTAAAGGTATTTTGTGCATCAATAGAGATAGAAGATCCAATTTGCATGATTCATTTATTTTATTATTCATGATTACTTCATTTAAATGTTTTATTTCCACTAGTGGAAGAAGTATTTAGATCCGTTTTTTTGTCTTTTGTAAAAGTACACTGTAAAAAAAATGCTGAAAAAGTCTGACAGCATAAGTTTCCAAACACAGTAAACAACCGTAAGTTATTTTACAGATCATTTCTTTAAAAATACAGATAATTAACAGTAAATATCTGTATTTAATAAATAAAGATATCTATAGAATAACTTAGGTTTTTTCCTTTTTGTTTTAATTTGATGGTAAATGTTTGTCTGCCAGACTTTTTAATGATTTTATATTTATTTATTTTTTTTACATTAAAAGAAAAACAGAAAGTTGCCTATTTTACATTCAGTAATATGATTTGTATTTATTTTATTAATATTTTACATATAATTCACTGTAATTTAAATTGCAAGACCATTTAGCAATTAAATAATACTGTTAAAAAAAAAAAAATGTCCCATTATATTTATTTACGGATTTCATCTTCCGTTTTATGGTTAATATAAAAACAATCCTGTAAAAAAAATCCTGTTAAACCAGAGGATTACTGTAGATTTCAGCCATTAAGGTGCAAAAACATAGGAAGAACTAACAGGAAGGTCTCAGTTTAGAGGAATCAGACTCAGTGAAATGCTGCAGTTGATTTATTGATTCACATCTGAAGGCCTCCGTTGGTTTTAATTAGCTTAATAGCAGCAACGTTTCAATGGATCAGCTGTCTGCTCGCAGAGCCTTTTATATCCTTGCACAGTTTAAATCTTAAAGGAGAATTAATCCTTTACTCTTTCCTGCAGATGAGGTTCACCTAAAACTGACTCCTGTATGGAGGCTAAGACAGGTCATCACACTGAAACTAAAAAAAAAGAAAATGAGATAAACATCTGTGACTGAACACCAGCAAATTAAGAAATATATTCATCAATCTGTAAACATGTAAACGACATAAAAACATGCAGGCGTGTAGAACAAAACTGAGGTTTCTACAGGACAAGATCAAATTAATTTGTGACGCTTTTCTAAACGGAGTCAATGCAATATGCTAAAACAAACAGGCTTTTGGAAAATAATTTAAACATAAAAACTACAAAGAACAGAGAACAAAAATGTAATCTTAAGAGGGTAAAATTAAAATAAATGCATGTTTTTTTGTGCAGAAGTCAAATTGAAGTCCTAGTTTGTGTGAAAGCGTCTTTATAATGGCTGAAAGACAGCCACATTTTTTTAGTAAATGTTGGATATTAAGATTCTGATTGATTGAAGTTGTGTATCATCAGCATAGAGACATATATGAACATTCAGTGATTTGCATACTTCCAAAAAAACTACAGCCACCATAGCTGCATGATTAATAAGCACATTTTCACAAACTAGAAGACAAGATGAGTGTTAAAAGGTAAAAAAAAAATTATCAGAATCATGCAGTCAGAATGTGATCAGCTGATATATTATTGACGAGTGGTTGACCGCCATACGTCAGTTGGAATCTGATTAAAGACTGAGATCTAGAAACCATATTTTTCATCCACTTTTTAATATTTTTTTTTTATATATCAGTATGTGATCGATGAATATTCTTCACATTAAAAAGCCTTTAGGTAGGTTATTTGTGACCTGGATGTCTTGGAACTTTCACCTTCCAACGAGATTTGAACTGGTTTTAAAGAACAGAAAACGTTACCCCCCAAAAATTACATTCAAGACCAACAAAAGATGTAAAATGAAGCAAAAAAAAAAAAAAAGACAAAAGGATGAAAAAAATAAGAAAATTACAAAAAAGGCACAAAATTACCGAAACAAAGAGACAAAATTACACAAGAAAGATGTAAAATGACCAAAAGAGACACAAAATTACCCCCCAAAAAGACGTAAATATCCAAAAATGACACAAAATGAGAAAAATATAATATAATATCAAAAAGACCAACAAAAGCCGTTAACTGTCTCCCATCAGATCAGTGTTGGTGCCCCGTGCGAGGCCAAAGGTCAGCATGTGATTCAAACATCTCTTAACTTCCTGCATCACCTTTTTACTGAACTATGTCACTTCCTGTAGTCACGTCGTCCTCCTAACTACTTCACTTCACCATTTACATCATTTATTTCCTCTTTAAACTGTCTTTTAGAGCCCAACCAGGAACTTTTCGGCTCTAACCTTAGAGAAGTGCTGACGGAGAAGAAACGCTCATATGGGGCGTTTTGGCTGATATTGACCCACAACGTCTTGTGTTGTTTAAGTTGGAGAACTTGTTGTTTCTACAGTCGATTAGCAACTAAAGACATGAGAATGGAGGTAGAGTTGGGAAATGAATGGCGTCTACAACCGGATACATTTTCTACTGAACATAAAGCTAAATTCTACATCAGATGAAAGCTGATTGGAAACCTTCCCATGCACTGTTTACTTGCATCCAACAAAAGTTTTCTAAGTGTTATCGGTTGATACTACTCAGAGAAAAACACTTTAAACCAGAACTTCTGATTACTAATCTTCTCTTTTGGCCGGAAGATTGTGTATCCATTTGCAGAAATCTGTTTATTATTGATGCTCACTGAGTAACGATTTACTATATTAGTCACTGAGCCTTTACTTGTTAAGCACCTGGTGTGTGTGACCTACTTAATGAAGCATCAGAGTGTGTTTAGGATCAGATCCACTGACTGAGGAGCAGAAAAGGTTTTATTTCTGCAGACGGTGGTTTCTTCAGGTTTTAACTCTTCACATCTGTCATGTTCTGTCTGGAAACACTAACAGTTCAGTTTCCTGTCACTGGGTTTGTTGTCACAAAGTTTACATTCTTACTCTTTAATGAGCCGCTGCACAAGTTGGTTTGTTTATTCAGATTTAAACAAGCTGAACTGAAGGAGGTGAGTTCAGTAAACTGTCACTAAAATGCTCAGTACCCAGGATTGTACTTTAACCTTTTGAATTCAGGACTTTTACCTGTAACGGAGGACTTCTAACTACTTCACTTCCACCATTTACATCATTTATTTACTCTTTAAAGAAGTAAAATGATCAAAAGAGAGAAAAAAATACATTTAAGACCAACAAAAGATGTAAAATGACAAAGACAAAAGGATGAAAAATATAAGAATTCGAATAAAAGGCACAAAATTACCAAAACAAAGAGACAAAAGAGACGCTAAATTACCATGAAAGACCAACAAAAGCCCTGAACTGTTTCCCAGCAGAACATCGTTGGTGTCCATGTGAAACCAAAGTAAAGCCCCCCAAAAAAGATATAAAAGACATAAAATGAATAAAAGGGACACAAAAAAAGACGTAAAATTACCAAATTAAAATACAAAATAAGACACAGAATTACCAGAAAAAGACACAAAATGACAAGAAAGCGACTAAAATGCTCAGTACCCAGGATTGTAATTTAACCTTTTGAATTCAGGACTTTTAGCTGCAACGGAGGACTTCTAGACTCTGTTATTGTAGTTTGATTCAGATAAAGGATCCGTTTCCTCCTTATCTTGGTCTCATATTGAAGGAATGTCTGCAGTTGTTAAACTGTTGCACAGAAGACTTTAACAACCAAAGTAAGATAAAAACCTGATCCTCCCTCTGACTGACTGAACCACAACGGCAACAATAAGTAAAAAGAGACATGATGATATTGTGTTTGTTCTGAAGGATTTCTTCACAATCGTTCTCAAACTCTTTCTGTCGGGCCCCTTTTGGAGGAAGAAACATTTCTTTTCTTTGTCACATTTTAAAAAATATTTTTATGGCAATACTGTACATTGACATATTTTAATTGATTTTTAATTGTGACGTTTTTGTGACACTTTCAAAAAAGTTATAAGTCCGGGCCCCCAACCCCAACAAAATTATAACAATTGGTTTAATCCTTAGAAGTCTAAACATTCACATTAACCCTTTAGAGTTTGGGGTTATTTTGTCGGTTTTGGACTCCTTTTCATTCTGCCTGTACAAACCACTTAAAAATCTTTACCATGACGTGTTGGTACCATTGTTTTCAAGACAACCTCACCTATAAGACCTGATTATTCTTTTTTTCATTTTGACTTACTGGATCAACATTTTGAGCACAAAAAACACACAAAAACACAAAAAAATTACAAAAAACAAACATAAAACACATCAAACATGAGAAACAAACCAAAAACACACACAGAATTACAAAAAACACATACAAACACACTCTAAAGACACCAAAAACATAATAAAAAACACACATAAAAAACACGAAAAAACAAAGAAATTATAAAAAACATAAAAACACAAAGAAATTATTTTTTTAAAAACAGTAAACACAAAAGATTGCATTACAAATGCTAAATTAGAAAAATCTCTGCAAAAAAAGTAAAATCATGTTAATACACTTCGAGGAGTTTTTTTTTTTTACCTTTGCTAAAAAAGGATCGATGCATCAATGATGCATTAAATTGGACATGAAAACTTGTGTAAAAGCCAAAACTTTAGAGAAAAGTTGACAGCAGGACTTCGTTTTTACGTTGCATGTTTTACACTTTGCATGTTTTTTTAAAACACCTGGATGTGAGTTTTGGTGCATATCGCCCAGCCCTATTCCTGAATGTCTTTGTGACTTTCCTTGTTGTGTTTTTCAGGCTCTGGGGAACCACGAGTTTGACAACGGGGTGGAGGGCCTCATGAAGCCGTTCATGGAGCAGATCAGGTGTCCGGTTCTCAGCGCCAACATCAAACCGGACAGTTCTCTGGCGCCGACGTTCGGAGCCTCCTACTTACCGTTTAAGATCCTCAATGTTGGCGGCGAGCGGGTCGGCGTGGTGGGATACACGTCTCAGGAGACCACCGACCTGTCCCAACCCGGTGAGAGATGCTGGTTTTCTGACTCACACTGTAAACATGATGATGAAACTCTGAAATAATTTTCATTCTGCCTTTATGTAAAGTTAAAATATGTTCACTGTGACATGTTGGAATCATCTGATCATTGTTGTTTCACTTTAACTCACTGGATCAACATTTAGAGCACAAAAAAGTGCAAAAAAAACAATAAAGGATTTGGAAAATTTAGGGGGAATAATGGTAAAATGAGGAGAACATCTAGTCCTATATTTTTATACCAAATATATTTGTCCTTATCTCCGGTTTTACTAACTTTTTGCCTTGTTAAATGTTTTTTCTTTGTAGTTTTTTCTTTTGTTTTTTGTTTATTTTTCCTTGTTACTAATATACTTTTATTTGCAGATGATACAAGTCTATTCACTTGTGATAGAGATTTTTTATTTTTATTCTTTTGTTATTCTTTTTTTATGATGCTTTGTGACATTTTTATGGCATACTGTACTAATACATTTTCATTAACATTTTTGGAGAGAAAAAATATGGCATACTACTATACTATAATATTTTTAAAGACATTTTTGTAAAAAATTTTTAAACATTTTTTGTGGCATGCTATACAATAACAATTTTCAAATTAATTTTTTAATACATTTTTTGAAAACTTTTTATGACATACTATAATTTGACATTTTCTAACATTATTAGGACCCGAGCAGGCAACGACCTGCGAGGTCCCTATTGTATTTCGAATGATTATTTATTATTATTATTTTTATTCTTTGTCCAAAATGATCGCATTTTTCACTGCTTGAACATACCCCAAAACTCATGAAACTTTAAATAAAAGTCACACCTGGCTATTGGTGGAAATTCAGGATGACAATAGATTATAACATTTTTCGCCAGGTGTGACTTATATTTAAAGTCATTTAGGCATTGAAAAATGCGATCATTTGGGAAGAAGAATAATAAAAATAAAAATTATAACATCTCCGTGTCCCTGCAGGTCCTCGTCTGCGGTTCGAGGACGAGGTGAGCTCCGTGCAGCTGCAGGTGGACAAGCTGAAGACTCTTGGAGTTAATAAGATCATCGCTCTCGGTCACTCGGGCTTCAAGATGGATCAGAAGATCGCCAAGAAGGTCCGCGGGGTCGACGTGGTGATCGGAGGACACAGCAACACTTTCCTCTACACAGGTACGCCTCACACACACCTGTACCACCTGTAATAACACCTGTAACACCTGTAATAACACCTGTACCACCTGTAATAACACCTGTACCACCTGTAATAACACCTGTACCACCTGTAACACCTGTAATAACACCTGTACCACCTGTAATAACACCTGTACCACCTGTAACACCTGTAATAACACCTGTACCACCTGTAATAACGCCTGTACCACCTGTAACACCTGTAATAACACCTGTACCACCTGTAATAACACCTGTACCACCTGTAACACCTGTAATAACACCTGTACCACCTGTAATAACACCTGTACCACCTGTAACACCTGTCGTGGCAATTTTGACAACTGCACTAAGTTAATGGGTGAGCTGGCCAAACACAAAGCACTCAATACTCTGTTCAGCAAGTTTTATTAGCACATTCGTGTTCCATACACCGCACAATCCCGAGTATAGGGCCGCATTGAGTCTTGCTGAACAATCAATGTTGGGAAATACAACAGATATAAGTCGAGCGGTGTACGGGACTTTGTTGTACTGTAAAAGAGACTATACTATTACTTTTTTTTTTTCTTGTGACCTTTTTTATGACATTTTTATGACAATATTTAAAAAATGTTTTTATGGCAATACAATATACTGACATTTTATTTAATTAAATTTTAAAAATAATTTTGTGTGACATGTTTTAAAATGACTGATGTCATACTATACTTCTTTTTTGTATATTTTTTTATAATATATTGCTTTTTTATGATATGGTTATTAAACATTTTTATGGCATAATTTACTACAACATTTTTGGAATACATTTTTGTGACATTTAAAAAAATATTTTTATGGCAATACTATACATTTAGATATTACTATGATTTTTTTTAAATCCCATTTTTCTGACATTTATATATCAAACTAAACTGTGACATTTTTATTACATTTAAAAAAAATGTATTACTTTTTCATGACATTTTTGTGATATACTATGTTGTGGCTGGACCCTATAGACCAGGGGTCTCAAACTCAAATTATGTGGGGGCCACTGGAGGCAGTATCAAAATGACCAAAAAAAGACACAAAATTACAAAAAGACACGAAATGACCGAAAAAACACTAAGTTAGTATAAAAAAAAAGACACAAAATTACCAAAAAAGACACAAAATTACCAAAAAAAGTAATTAAAGGGACCTTCCACACACAACACAGTAAAGTGCCATTCATATAAAACTCACATTAAACTTTCATATCAAGGTGGGGGCCACAAAATATCGTCACGAGGGCCGCAATTGGCCCGCGGGCCGCCAGTTTGAGACCCATGCTGTAGACAGTTTAAGAGACAGCTGGAATCTTTGATCAACTACTTAATATTTATTAGTATTTAAATAAAATTAAGGGGGATTAATGAGACATTTCCTCTGTTTAAAAAGGACACAACAAACAAATAATCCAACTTAAAGTGCAGAGAAGAAATATCCAGTCTGGTATCATTCCTCTCTCTGGAGACAGAACTCCAGTGCAGGTTTTTCTTTTCTTTCTTTGAGTTTCACTGATCTGGACTTCAAATGAGGCCCTGAATGCATCACAGTCAGCCCTGATGACAGTTTTCCAGTGCGGGCTCCAGACAGTGACTAAACTTCCTGGTCTGAGCTGCAGAGGAACGTTTTCCTGGAGTTTCTGGGTCTAAAACCACAGACTGCTGTTTATTTATAAAAGACTAGAGATATTTATGGAGCTCACCACCACTCACAGTTTCCTCTCATAACACCGTTCATCTGACAGAAATGAAACAATAATATACAGTAAAAGATCTTTGCTGGAAGTTTATTTCTGCTGAGTGAAAAACAGCAAAAAAGGAAACTCACTCATTAACCCTCTGAACCCCAACCTGCTGTTTTAGTTGTTATTTTTGTCACATTTTCCTCTCTATAAATCTCTAAGTCTTGCAGCTCAATCAGAACAACTCAAACAGTCTTTGTGCAGAATAACACAGTTAGAATGACAGAAATCAGAAAAAAAAACTAATAAAATGTGAGATTTTCTCTGATAAATTATACTTAAAAAATGTAAATCAAAAGGAATTTATATATAAACACTTTTCCAAGAGCCTACAAATGTCAAGAAATTACCAAAATAAACATGTAAAATTACCAAAAAAAGACACAAAATTACCCAAAAAGGACATAAATGACCAACAAAATCTACAAAAACCAGTTTTATCCAGATATTGTACATATAGAAGTATTGTCATGTGTCCTCTCCTCTCTGCTCTGTGTAAACAGCCTCTCCTGTCCTCTCCTCTCTGCTCTGTGTAAACAGCCTCTCCTGTCCTCTCCTCTCAGCTCTGTGTAAACAGCCTCTCCTGTCCTCTCCTCTCTGCTCTGTGTAAACAGCCTCTCCTGTCCTCTCCTCTCAGCTCTGTGTAAACAGCCTCTCCTGTCCTCTCCTCTCTGCTCTGTGTAAACAGCCTCTCCTGTCCTCTCCTCTCTGCTCTGTGTAAACAGCCTCTCCTGTCCTCTCCTCTCAGCTCTGTGTAAACAGCCTCTCCAGATTCTGACACAAATATCAACATTTTAACACAAGTTTTGATGCGTTCAAGGAGTTTTGGAAAGTTCAAACTCAGACTGTTTTTACAGTAAACAGTTAAAAAATCGGAGTAAACTGGAGATCAGGTCAAATATATTCAGTATAAAAATATAGAATAAGATAGTTCTCCTCATTTGACCAACCTTTTGTGTGTTCTTTGGGTTCTAGATGTTGATCCAGTGAGTCAAAGTGAAACTGTAACTATCAGGTCATATCTGTGAGGTTTGGCACAGTTTTAACTTTATAACTCATCAGACTCTCATTCCACTGAGACTTTTCCAGGATTTGATCCTAAATTTCGTCACTTTATTCCACTGAACTGTTTAGATCAAATTTCATATGAAAGTCCAACTGAAACAAACAAACGTTCCCCATCTGTTCTTCATCAGAGCTTCTTCTCTTCTTTCCTCTGCTGGGAAACTTCATTTCTGACCTGGCAACTTGTTTGGTTCATGACTGACAGTTTTGTTGCCAGATTTAAGGAGACAATAAGGATATGATGTCATCAACAGTGACTCAACTGGGACAGTTGGACAGTTCTTAGGAAAAAAACAGAAAACACGCCTCTAAATCTGATCTGAGCAACACCGAACTGAATCAGAGGGAAAAACACAAAAACATGTCAAAACACGGATTATCGTAAGTCTGAACTTTCCGACGGTCCTTGAATGCATCATCAGTTATAAAAAGTGACCGTTACTTGTGTTAAATGTTGATATTAGTGTCAGAATGTCTTTATTCTCCATGTGTCATTTAAAATAAACCAGATAAACCTGTTAAAAACATTAAATTCTCCTCAGAGACACAAGCTGAGCTTTGCAGAACTGCAAATATCATATTTTACAATTTAGAATCAAAAGGTTTGTTTAAAATGAACATATTTAGTTGCAGCCAGAGAAATATTAAATGTGTCTTTGTTACTTTTTTTTTTTTTTTACAATAATACCGTTTTGTAAAAAAACAATTTACCCGGAAAAAAAACCTTGAAAATGTACCAAAAAAGAACTTAGTAAATTACCAGAAAAAAAGACAAATTTACCAGGAAAAAAATGACAAAAATACCCCCCAAAAAATAACAAATTTACCAGAAAAAAATGACAAATTTACCAGAAAAAAATAACAAATACACCAGGAAAAAAATGACAAAAATACCCCCCCAAAAAAGCAAATTTACCAGAAAAAAAAAAAACAAATTCACCAGAAAAAAATGACAAATTTACCAGAAAAAAATAACAAATACACCAGGAAAAAAATGACAAAAATATAACAAATTTACCAGAAAAAAATAACAAATTCACCAGAAAAAAATGACAAATTTACCAGAAAAAAATAACAAATACACCAGGAAAAAAATGACAAAAATATAACAAATTTACCAGAAAAAAATAACAAATTCACCAGAAAAAAATGACAAATTTACCAGAAAAAAATAACAAATTTACCAGAAAAAAAGACAAATTTACCAGAAAAAAAAGACAAATTTACCAGAAAAAAATGACAAATTTACAAGAAAAAAATGACAAATTTACCAGAAAAATATAACAAATTTACCAGAAAAAATGATAAATTTACCAGAAAATGAACACATATTTCCCTAAAAACAACTCTTTTTTCATTACATGTCCCATTAAATCAGTTTAACGTGTCTTTCTGTGTGTTTTCCAGGCCCCGCTCCGTCCTCGGAGGTCCCTGTAGGAGATTACCCGTTCATGGTGAGGTCGGACGACGGGCGCATGGTTCCCGTCGTTCAGGCGTTCGCCTTCGGGAAGTACCTGGGCCGTCTGAAGGTGACCTTTGACCCCGACGGGAACGTGCTGAAGGCGTCAGGAAACCCCGTCCTGCTGAACAGCAGCGTCCCGCAGGGTAAACTCCTCCAGGCCTTCTCTTTTATCTGAGGCTCCATATATAGATCATTATTATTATATATTATTATTATTAGTAGTATTATATTATATACATATATTACAGATTATTATTATTATTGTCATTATTTATAATAATTATTTGTCAATTGTTTTTTTAACTTACAAATTTACCAGAAAAAAAAAACACCAAAAAAAACCAGAAAAAAAACTCAAATTTACCAGAAGAAAAAAAATCTAATTTACAAGAAAATAAAACAGTTTTTAGGCTCTTTATGTAGATCATTATTATTATTTATATTATTATTATATTATATACATATATTACATATTATTATTAATATTGTTATTATTTATAATGATTTGTTACTTGTTGTTTTTTTAAACTTTTTAAAATTTACAAGAAAAAAAATCATAATATTACAGGAAACCCCCCCCCCCCACAAATTTGCAAGAAAAATATTCAAATTTATCAGAAAAAAATCATGAATTTACAAGAAAAAAACAAAAATTTAACAGAAAAAACTCAAATTTACCAGAAAGAAAAACAAAAATTTACCTGAACAAAAACCTGAAAAAATTATGAGAAAAAAACTCACAAATTTACCCGGAAAAAAAAATCAAATTTCTGGAAAAAAAAACTTAAATTTACTAGAAAAAAATAGTCTTTAGTCTTTAGTTGGAGTTAGTTTAGTTGGACCTTTTTGATGTGAGGCTCTTTACGTAGATCATTAATAAATTCTCAGATATTAAACATATAAAAGATGGCTGACTTCACTCGTCTCATGATTAAACATGTGAATATTCAGATCCAGACGTTCTAGCCGACGTGGAGCAGTGGAAGAAGAACCTGGCGGAGTACTCGGCTCGGGTGGTCGGCAGAACGTTGGTGTTCCTCAACGGAACCACGGAGGAATGTCGCTTCAGAGAATGTAACCTGGGGAACCTGATCTGTGACGCCATGGTGAGGATCATCTTTTCTCTCTGATTATTCAGAGAAACAGGAAAAGGTTCCAGAGCAAAAACATCCACTGCAGTTTTCTGATTACAGAGTCGTCAGTCTGCAGTTCTGTGGAAAAGTTTTATTTGCAAGTTTTGGTTATGAATTGAAAAATTTAGTTTGTGAATCCAAAAATATTGATTGTGAAATTAAGTTTTGATTTTGAATCCAAAAGTTTTGTTTCTCAATCAAAAAGTTTTGATTGCGAATCAGAAATTTTTGTTTGTGAATCTAAAGTTTTGATTGTGAATTGAAAAATTTTGTTTGTGAATCCAAATGTTTTATTTGTGAATTCAAAAGTTTTGATTTTGAATCCAAAAGTTTTGTTCGTGAATCCAAAACTTTCCTTTGCAAATCTAAAAGTTTTGTTTGTGAATTGAAAAATTTTGATCGTGAATCCAAAAAAATGTTGTCAATCCAAAAGTTTTGATTGTGAATTGAAAATTTTTCTTCGTGAATCTAAAAGTTCTGTTTGTGAATGAAAAGTTTGATTGTAAATCAAAAAAATTTGATTGCGAATCAAAAAGTTTGGATTATGAATCCAGAAGTTTCATTTGCAAATCTTAAAGTTTTGTTTGATCCAAAAGTTTTGATCGTGAATCCAAAAAAAATTTGATTGTGAATTTTGATTGTAAATTGAAAAGTTTTGTTTGTGATTCTAAAAGTTGTTTTATGAACTGGAAAGTTTTGTTGAACCCAAAAGTTTTATTTGCAAATATTTGCAAGTTTTGGTTGTGAATTGAAAAAATTTTGTTTGTGAAATGAAGTTTTTTATTTTGAATCCAAAAGTTTTGTTTCTCAATCAAAAAGTTTTGATTGTGAATTGAAAAAATTTGTTTGTGAATCCAAATTTTTTATTTGTGAATTCAAAAGTTTTGATTTTGAATCCAAAAGTTTTGTTTGTGAATTGAAAAGTTTTGATCGTGAATCCAAAAAAAATTTGTCAATCCAAAAGTTTTGATTGTGAATTGAAAATTTTTATTTGCGAATCCAAAAGTTTTGATCATGAATCCAAAACTTTCCTTTGCAAATCTAAAAGTTTTGTTTGTGAATGAAAAGTTTGATTGTAAATCAAAAAAATTTGATTGCGAATCAAAAAGTTTGGATTATGAATCCAGAAGTTTCATTTGCAAATCTTAAAGTTTTGTTTGATCCAAAAGTTTTGATCGTGAATCCAAAAGTTTTGATTGTAAATTGAAAAGTTTTGTTTGTGATTCTAAAAGTTTTGTTTTATGAACTGAAAAGTTTTATTGAACCCAAAAGTTTTATTTGCAAATACTTGCAAATTTTGGTTGTGAATTGAAAAAATTTGATCGTGAATCCAAAAGTTTCACAATCAAAAGTTTAGGATTTGCAATCAAAACTTTTGCAAATCCCAAACTTTTGTTTAGTCCAACATTTTTGATTGTGAATTGAAACATTTGTTTAATCAAAAAGATTGTGAATCCAAACGTCTGTGACTGAATCTGTTTTTTGTCTCTTTCAGCTCGACAACAACATCCGTTTCCCCGACGACCTCGAGTGGAACCACGTCAGCGCCGCCATCTTTAACGCTGGCGGCATCAGAACGTCCATCGACGAGCGCAGCAGGAACGGTTCGTCTCCTTTTCATTTTCAGGCTCCGACACTTTTATTCTGCTGTTGGTGACAATCTTTTCGTCCTTTTAAATCCTTTTTTTTGTGATTTTTTACAGCTGCACAGACAAAAACCCTCCTAAATATACCAGAAAAAACTCACAAATATACCAGAAAAAAACATTTTTTTACCAGAACTAACTCAAACATTTACCAGAAAAAAACCCACAAATTCACAAGAAAGAAAATAAAATTTACAAGAAAAAAACACAAATTTACCAGAAAAAAAACACAAATTTGCCGGAAAAAAGACAAGTTTACCTGAAAAAAACTATAAAATTTACAAGAACAGGAAATCACAAGTGTTCCACAAAAACTCACACATTTACCAGAAAAAAATACACAAATTTACCAGGAGAAAGATCAAAAATTTACCAGAAAAAAAGTTAAAACATTTACAGAATTCACTTCCTGCTGGCTGTTTTATAAAATCCTTCTGTGTTCCGCAGGTTCCATCACCATGGAGGACCTGATCTCCGTGTTGCCTTTCGGAGGAACCTTCGACCTGGTGAAGCTGAAAGGTTCCACGCTGCTCAAAGTCTTTGAACACTCCGTGAGACGATACGGAGAAAGCACCGGAGAGTTCCTGCAGGTCTCAGGTCGGTTTTTATCTGAGTTACAGCATCATAATTTATTAGAAATGTCTAAAATATTTAAAACAAATGGCTTATTGATTACTTATTATTATTATTATTATTATTATTATTATTATTATTATTATTATTATTACATGTTTAAAACGTGTGAATATAATTCTATTATTGTAACAATTCTATTTATATTTTATACTAAAGTTGTAGAGCATAAACTTCCACTTACATCTTTTTTTTCATGCTTAATGATTTTATATTAAAATATATATTATGATATAAATTAAAATGTATATTTATTAATTATATCATTTTAATGTATTATTATTTTAATTATTTATAATACTTATTTTTAAAACATTTTTTACAATAATATTTTTTTGTAAAAAATTTACCAGAATTTTTTTTTTTAAATGACCAGAAATTTTTTTTTACAGAAAATAAATTCATGAATTTACCATAAAGAAACTCACAAATTTACCAGAAAAAAAAAAATTACCAGGAAAAAACTCACAAAACTAACAAAAAAAACTCACAAATTTACCAGGAAAAACAAATCACAAAATTAACAAAATAAAACTCACAAATTTATCAGAAACAAAACTCACAAATTTACCAAAAAAAAATCTAATTTACTCACAATTTCACCAGAAAAACTTGACTATGCTCTAAGATTCTCAGATATTTGCAAGAAAATAAAACTCACTTTCTGTGTCTTCTGCCTGCAGTGGATGAATTCATCAAATTACAGTTTGCAATCAGATTTAAAATAAGGAAATACTTGATTTTTACATAATTAACCGATAATCAACAGGTTTCATTGTGTCAGAATGTTTTTCTCCACTAAGATTTGATCCTCTGGAGGTCTGATGATGTTTTTTTGTCTCGACAGGATTCCAGGTGGAGTTTGACTTGTCGAGGCCGGCGGGTCGTCTGGTGAAGAGTCTCAGCATCGTGTGCACTCGGTGCCGAGTCCCTCGCTACGAGTCGGTGGAGGCCGAGACGGTTTACACGGTGGTGCTGCCGTCCTACCTGGTGAACGGAGGAGACGGATTCTCCATGATCCCCAAAGAGATGATCAAACACAACAGCGGTGAGACGATTCACAGGAAGAAAGACACACATTTACTGGAAAAAAAAAAAAAAAATTACTAGAAGAAAAACCTCTAATTTACTAGATTTAAAAAAAAAAAGTTAACAAGAAAAAACAAAAATTTACAAGAAAAAAAATCACACATTTACCAGAAAAAACACACAAATTTAACAGTAGAAAACTCACAAATTTACAAAAAAAAAACTTTAAAAATTACTAGAAAAAAATCACTAATTTACCAGGAAAAAACTCACAAATTTACCAGAAAAAAAAACAAATTGACCAGAAAAAAATCACAAATTTACCAGAAGAAAAAAACAAATGTACCAAAAAAACACCTAAAAAAATGTACAAGAAAAAAACTCACAAAACTCAAAAATTCACCAGAAAAAAACTCACAAATTTACCAGAAAAAAACTCAAAACTTTGCAAGAAAAAAACTCACAAATTTTCCAGGAAAAACATAAATTTACCAGGAAAAAAAACCCCAAAAATGTACTAGAAAAAAAATAACTAATTAACCAGTAATAACTCGCAAATTGACCAGAAAAAAACTCACAAATTGACCAGAATTTTTTTTTACAAATGTACCAAAAAAAATTTAAAAATGTATAAGAAAAAAACTCACAAAACTCACAAATTTACAAGAAAAAAAACTCAAAATTTACAAGAAAAAAAAACAAATTTACCAGAACAAAAACTCACTAATTCACTGAAAAAACCCACAAATTTACCAGAAAAAATACACAAATTCACCAGTACATTTTTTGTTTTTTGTTTCCCGAAGTCATAAAGAGAACCATTAATTTCTCCTTTCTGGTTTCCTTGCAGGGGATTTGGACATTTCCGTGGTGTCGAAGTACATCAAGAAGAAGAAGTTAGTTTATCCGTCTGTTGACGGACGCATCAAGATCTCCAGCGCTGCTGGACGAGCCGCTCCGCTGCTGGTTCTACTGGTTCCACTGGTTCTACTGGTGCTGCTGAGGACTCTGACTGGAGACGTTTAGATGGTTTTAACCCAGAAAAACTCTCGAGGACACAAACGTTTTTTAACTCACATGAAGTTGAAGAACTAACATGGATTTTATTCTAACCGGACGTCAGAAAAATATGATTTTAATTCACTTTTAACTCGTCGTGGACAGAAACTCAGCCGGCAGCTCCTGAAACCTGAAACCACTAAAGAAAACAGACTGAACCAGTTCAGCAGGAAATATTTTAATTTCTGTCCAGAACATGAAATAAAAACACAAAAACTTACGTCTCCGGTCTCTTTGTGTATATTATTCATTTTATTATTTTTAATGTATTATTTATTATAATTATTTTTTATTTGTTCATTCTTTTTTTTACAATCATTTTTTTTCTTTTAAATACTCACAAGTTTACCTGAAAAAAACTCACAAACTTACAAGAAAAAAACTCACAAACTTACAAGAAAGAACTCACAAATTTACAATAAAAAAATCTTACGAGAAAAACTTGCAAATTTGCTAAAAAAAAACCTCAGATTTCACAAAGACTAAATTTACCAGGAAAAAACTTGAATATACAAGAAAGAATTCACAAATTAAACAAAATAAAAATCACAAATTTGCCAGAAAAAATACTTAATTTACAAGAAACAAACATGAATATTCAAATATATGATTTAACTGACAAAAATTTCACAAATGTACAAGAAAAAAAATCACAAATTCAACATTTTTTAACATACTGTACTATGACTTATATGTATATATATATATATATATATATATATATATATATACAAATATATCTTTTTCTCTCTAACTAAGAAAAACTCAAATTTACAAGAAGGAACTAACAAATTTACCAGACAAACACTCAAATATACCAGAATTTACCAGAAAAATAAACTCACACATTTACCTGAAATAAACTTGCAAATTCACCAGAAAAAAATCACAAAATTTCATGAAAAAAACTCACAAATTTAGCAGAAGAAAACTTACATTTACCAGGAAAAAAAATCATGAATTTAACAGACTTAAATCTCACAAATTTTACTTTTTTTTTTCTATATTTTTGGACGTACTACACTCCGACCATCCTCAACGTGCTATTCAATGGAATTTTTGGCATTTTGGGACATTTTCATCCAGACTATTTGTGGAAATAACTCTGAATTAAACTTAATATTCAAACAGAAGCAGCTTTCTCTCTGCAGCTCTTTGTTCCAGCGGAGTTCCTCAGGGCTCTGGAGAACAAGGCGTCCTCTGTGTGAGGGACGTCCCCACAGCGCTCGCTGCCTGTTAATGTGCTCCGGTCCTTATTAGTCCGTCTGGCGAGCAGCAGCCGTAAACAGCCTCAGCTGGTCTCCATGGAGACGGTTTCCATCTGGTCCAGGCGGGTCGCACTCAGGACAGATTCTTCTGGAGATTATATTCAGTTATTAACAGCTGTGATGACATCATCATAAGGACTTTATATCAGTTATACTGATTATATACTACTAATAATATAAATCAATAATACTGATTTATGACTTTTTATCTCTAAACTCCATTTTATCTGACATGTTACACGATTATTTACGTTTTTAATGACATACAACATTATGGTGTTTTTGGAAAATCCACAATATATTCAATTTGAAGCATTTTTAGGCATTTTAAAATTTGACCATTTTTGACAAAAATCGTACGACTTTTTTGTTAGCGGGTCATATTTGGACATCCCATAATATGGTGTTTTTGTTGCTATTTTTAGACAAATTATACTACCACATGTATCAACAGACTATAATTGGTCCATTTTGAGCATTTTTATCCATTTTAAATTTTGACCATTTTTGACAAAAATCAACACGCTATAGTATGACTTTTTAGTTTTCTTTTCATTTTTCGACAATCTCGAAATCTGGTGTTTTTCTGTCATTTTTTAACAGATTATACTATAATATCTATCAACAGACTATAATTGGTCCAATTTAAGCATTTTTTGCCATTTTTACAATTTGACCATTTTTGACAAAAATCGACATGCTATAGTATGACTTTTTTTTTAGCGGGTCATTGTTTGACATCTCATAATATGGTGTTTTTCTGTCATTTCTGGCCATATTATGCTTTAATATGTATCAACAGACTATAATTGGTCCAATTTGAGCATTTTTTGGCATTTTAGAATTTGATGATTTTTGACAAAAATCTACTTTTTTTTATGACTTTATTTTTATTTTGGACATCTCAAAATCTGGTGGCTTTTTTTTTGTCATTTCTGCAAAAGCCCCCCCTACTACACGCATCAACATACTATAATAATAAGACAATTTTGAGAGTTTCGGGCCAATTGAAAATGTTATGTCTTTTTCTGCAAAAATACGACATGCTATAGTATGACTTTTTTTTCGTTCCCAAACTTTGGACATCCCATAATATGGTGTTTTCTTGCTATTTATGTATATAGCAAGATGTAAATGTTCCCATATGGTCTGGCGGTTAGGATTCCTGGTTTTCACCCAGGCGGCCTGGGTTCAACTCCCAGTATGGGAAATATTCCATGTATTTACAGACTTTAATCGACCCATTTTAAAATTTTACCATTTTTGACAAAAATCAACATGCTATAGCATGACTTTTTTTTTAGCGGGTCATTTTTTTTACATCCCTTAATATGGTGTTTTTCTGTAATTTCTGCCCAAAGTATGCTCTAATATGTATCAACAGACTATAATTGACCTATTCTAAGCATTTTTAGCCATTTTCAAATTTTACCATTTTTGACAAAAATCAACACGCTATAGTATGACTTTTTTGTTTTTTTCTCATTTTTCGACATCTCAAAATCTGGTGTTTTTCAGACATTTTTGAACAGATTATACTATAATATGTATCAACAGACTATAATTGGTCCAATTTGAGCATTTTTTGGCATTTTAGAATTTGACCATTTTTGACAAAAATCGACATGCTATAGTGTGACTTTTTTGTTAGCGGGTCATTTTTTGACATCCCATAATAGGGTGTTTTTCTGTCATTTCTGCCCATATTATGCTCTAATATGTATCAACAGACTATAACTGACCTATTTTGAGCACTTTTAGGCATTTTAAAATTTTTACCTTTTTTGACAAAACTCCACATGACGGTAGATTCCCTCTCTCCCTGAACAGAAACAACAGTTGAATGAAACACTTCGACCAAACCCAGCGTGGTCCTCCAACAGCAGACAGGACTTTATTTACATTCTGAGGACGTAAACAGATTCCCTCTAGGAAACAACTGGAGTCGTCTCTCTGTTTAACAATCCAAACAGACACAGAGCTCTGTTAGTTCTTTACATTCTCCTCTGTCACTTGTTTACCTCGATGAAATTTGACCATTTTTCTCGCTATTTTTGGACAAACTATATTACTACTGATATCCTGACATGTTCTTATATGGTCTAGTGGTTAGGGTTCCCAGTACGTCTGGGTTCAACTCCCATTATGGGTTCCATGTATCTCTTGACCCATTTCAAAATTTGACCATCTTTGAGAAAAATTGACATACTATGGTATGACCTTTTTTTTATACGGGGTTATTTTTGGACATCCAATAATATGGTGTTGTCCGCCCTCGTTTGGGCAGATTATACTATAATATGTATTAACAGACTGTAATTGGTCAATTTTGAGCATTTTTAGGCATTTTACATTTTGAAGTTTTTTTGACAAAAATCAACATACTATAGTATGACTTTTTTGTGAGTGGGTCATTTCTGGACATCCAATAATTTGATGTTTTTCTGTCATTTCTGGCCATAATATGCTCTGATATGTTTTAACAGACTATAATTGGTCTATTTTGAGTACTTTTAGCCATTTTAAAATTTTATGATTTTTATCAAAAAATCGACATACTATAGTATGACTTTTTTTTTGTTCCAGTTTTGGACCTCTCAAAATCTGTTTTTTTTTTTTAAATTTCTGCAAAAGCCGCCTTACTACACATATCAACAGACAATAATAAGAACATTTTGAGAGTTTCGGGCCGTTTAAAATTTTTATGTCATTTACTCCAAAAAATATGACATGCTATAGCAGGGGTCTCAAACTCGCGGCCCGCGGGCCAATTGCGGCCCTCGTGATGATATTTTGTGGCCCCCACCTTGATATGAAAGTTTAATGTGAGTTTTATATGAATGGCACTTTACTGTGTTGTGTGTGGAAGGTCCCTTTAATTACTTTTATGGGGTAATTTTGTCTTTTTTTAATAATTTTGTGTCTTTTTTGGTAATTGTGTGTCTTTTTTTAAGTAATTTAGTTTTTTTCTATCATTTTGTGTCTTTTTGGTCACTTTGTGTATTTTTTGGGTCATTTTGTGTCTTTTTAACGTAATTTTTTTAACGTAATGTAGTGTTTTTTTCAGTCATTTTGTCTTTTTCTGTAATTTGGTCTTTTTTTGGTCATTTTGATACTGCCTCCAGCGGCCCCCAGGTAATTTGAGTTTGAGACCCCTGTGCTATAGTATGACTTTTCTTTGAGGCGGTCATTTTTGGACTTCTTATAAAATTGTGTTTATCTGTCTAGTTTGAAGCAAGTACACTACTAAATTTTGAGCATTTTTAAAATGTGACCTTTTTTGACCAAAATAGACATACTATAGTATGACTTTTTGTTTTCCCCAATTTTTGGACATCCAATAATTTGGTGTTTTTCTGTCATTTTCTAACAGATTATACTAAAATATAAATCAACAGACTATAATTGGACAATTTAGACCATTTTGTTTCTTTTTTTTCTGACATACTATGATTATATATATATATATATATTTGCATTTTTGGACGCCTTACTATACTATAGCATTTCTCCCATATTTTTGATAAGATTCTATATTATAACACTAGTTATGTTATAGTGTGACTGAATGATTGAACCTTTATGAGTTCAGACTCTTAATAACTTGGTGTTGGTTATTATTGTTGTTGTTGTTGGTGTAGAAAGAAAAGACGACAGACAGCGTTTTATTGCAGTGACGTCAATAAATATAGATCTTTTATTGGTGCTTTTATATACATTGGAATGTAAAGATGATCCCAGAGGTGTTGGGAAACCGTTGATTATTGCACTTCATCATCATCATCATCATCATCATCATCATCATCATCATCATCATCATCATCAGGACGTGGATCCAGTTTCTGTTTCTGTTTCTGCTTCACATGACGGTCGCGTCCTTCACTCCCTGCACAGAAACAAGACAGTTGAACCAAAGCCTCCATGGTCCTCAGAGCGCAGACAGACTTTATTTACAGCTCGTTCTGAGGACGTAAACAGACCAGGAGCTCTGTCAGGTCTTCACATTCTCCTGTGTCACTTGTTTACCTTGCTGAGTTCAGGGAACAGCTCCTGCACGGCGATGTCCAGCAGGACGTACGTCATCTGGACACAAAGTTAAATAAAGCTCAGATAGTTATGGTTATTATTATTATAACTGTAGTAAATATAATCATGTTGTGATCATGGAGCTGCTGGCTGGTTTCCTGTCTACCTGTTTGTTGAGCAGCGGCTGCTGGAAGCCGTCAAACAGCAGGCGGATCCCGTCGTATTTGGCCTCCGGACCGATGAGCTTCACCACCAAGTCTGAAAAAACATGAAAAACACGTTTAAAAACATGAAACATGAAACATTTCCTCTGTTGGTTTCATCTGAGAACTGTCACGTTCCTGAAGACGACAGTTAATATTTATATTAAACTGAGATAAATTAGTAAAAGTTTTAGTTTGAGTGGAGAACTCTCACTGTTTTATTGCTATAATATGTATAAACACAGTGTAATAGAGCAGTTTGACCCATTTTTAACATTTTTAGGCGTTTCAAAATTTGACGATTTTTGACAAAAATCAACATAACTTTTTTGTTAGTGGGCCATTTTTGGACATCCCATAAAATGGTGTTTTTCTGTCATTTTTAAACGGATATCACTATAATTTGTATCAACAGACTATAATTGACCAATTTTAAGCATTTTTTGGAATTTAAAATTTTGACAATTTTTTTTTTTTACAAAAATCGACATGCTATCGTCTGACTTTTTTGTTAACTGGTCATATTTGGACATCCCATAATATTGGTGTTTTCTCGCTTTTTTTTGGACAAAGTAAACTACTACATTTATCAACAGACTATAATTGGTCAATTTTTTAGTATTTTTAGGCATTTAAAATTTTGACCATTTTTGACAAATTGACTTTTTTATTTTATTTTTGGACTTCTCAAAATCTGGTGTTTTTCTGCCAGATTATACTATAACATGTATCAACAGACTATAATTGGTGCATTTTTAGCATTTTTAAAATTTGACGAAAATCGACATGCTAAAGTATGACTTTTTTGTTAGTGGGCCATATTTGGACATCCCATAATATGGTGTTTTTCTGTCATTTTTTTAAACAGATTATACTATAACATGTATCAACAATCTATGTCAACAATCTTTTATGCATTAAAAATTTTGACCATTTTTTGACAAAAATCAACATGCTATAGTATGACTTTTTTTTGTTAGTGGGCCATTTTTGGACATCCCATAATATGTGTTTTTCTTGCTATTTATTATATATATATATTATATATAAATTATACTATAACATGTATCAACAGACTATAATTGGTCCATTTTAAGCATTTTTAGGCGTTTTAAAATCTTTTAAATTTTTTCCCTCCATTTTTGGACATCCCATAATTTAGTGTTTTCTGTCATTTTTTAACAGATTATTCTAAAATATGTATCATATATGTATATAATTGAACAATTGAGCATTTTCTTTCATTTTTTCTGACATACTATCATTCTATATATACATATATATATATATATATACATATATATATATATATATATACATATATATATATATACATATATATACATACATATATATACATATATACATACATATATATACATATATACATATATATATATATATGTATATATGTATATATATGTATATATACATATATATATATATATATATATGCATTTTTGGACGTCTTACGTCTTACTACTTTGATAACACTCTAAATTATAACACTAGTTATGTTATAGTATAGCATCACTCTTAATGGTGATAAAATACTTTTTTGTTTTCAAATTTTGGACAACCTTCCACTATAAAAAGTGACCAAAAGAGGCTTAAAATGTTGATATTTCCATCAGAATCACTTTATTCTTCATGTGTTATTTAAAATGTGTCCAAAAACAAATATAAGATGAGAGAGAAGTTAACAGAACTATTTTTTATTCCTGTGCATTTTAACAATTCCACATTCCCTGTGGTGTTTGAGGAGAATAAATCATCTTCATTGTGGTTGTTGTGAGATAAATAAATAAAAACCCGACCTGGTAAATATTTCATCATCTCGTCAAACGTCTGCTTGGCTCGGAGCTGTTTGTCCTCGCTGGTTCTCTCCTCGCTGCTCTCACAGAACACGGCGTCTACGGGAAACAAAACTTTATTATTATTATTCTCACCTCCAGAGGAGGAACGGTTCCTAAACGCTGGAACCCAACACGTTCTGCTGTCTCAGACCGACCACTGGAACATGATTCAGCTCTGAACCAGTCTGAGGTTCTGCAGCTGTTTTTAGAACACATTTTTAGCACTTCTGCAGGAAACCAAACCAAAACTTTCCAGACTCCCAAAGCATTCATCATCCCTCAAACATTTACTGTAAATACAACTGAGAAATAAAGATTAGAGGATGAATTTATACCCAAAGGAATTAATGTAACTTATAATTATTAATGCTTTCATAGTGAAGGATCAACAGAGGACCTATTTACTTAAAAAATGACTCTAAAAAGATTGTTTCAGATCAAACAGTAACAGGTTTTGTGATTGTGTTGATGAAACAACACATTATGTTGAAAATCCATCATTTTACAAGGAATATATTCAAATTCTTGCAACATAACAGTTAAAATGAAGCATTTTCAGAACTTTTTCACCAAAAACACATAAAAACCCCACAAAAAATACAAAAAACACATCAAAAAACACACAAAAACACTTTTTTTTTAAAACAAAAAAGACATAAAAACACACTCACAACACACAAAAACAAACTTTTTTTTTACAAAAACCACACAAAAAAATTACAAAAACACACATAAAAAACCCACAAAAACATGTATAATAAACCCACAAAAAACACAAAACAAACACACAAAAAACACATAAAAACCCACAAAAAAACCCCAAAAAACACAAAACAAACCCACAAAAAACACATAAAAAACCCACAAAAAAACCCCAAAAAAAACACAAAACAAACCCACAAAAAACACATAAAAAACACACAAAAAACACAAAACAAACACACAAAAAACACAAAACAAACCCACAAAAACCACACAAAAAAAAATAAACACACATAAAAAACACAAAAAAATTACAAAACACACAAAAACCACAAAAATAAAAAAACACACAAAAATGAAAAACATGCACAAATACAAGAAAAAACACAAAAAAATTCAACATAAAAGATTACATAAAAAAAATGCAGAATTTGAAAATATCTGCAAAAAAAGGGAAAATAACACTTGTTTTTTAAAAAAAATCTTTGCTGAGAAAGAGTTGACGCATTAAATTGGACATGGAAACTTTAGCCCTTTATTATTATTGTTATGATGATGATGATGATGATTATTATTGTTATTATTATTATTATTAATATCACCTCTGAGCTGCGTGATGAGGGAGACCATGTGGTGCTCCTGCAGCAGCGTCTCCAGCTTCGACTGCATGAACTGATCCATGAACGCCTCGAAGGAGTTCTTGAAGAGGATCCGACCTGCTGACAGACAGTGATGCAGCCAGGCGGAGGAGTGGAACACCACCCGACCTACACACACACACACACAGAGACACACACACACACACACACACACACACACACACACACACACACACACACACACACAGAGAGAGACACACACACACACACACACACACACACACACACACACACACACACACACACACACACACACAGAGACACACACACACACACACACAGAGACACACACACACACACACACACACACACACACACACACACACACACACAGAGACACACACACACACACACACACACACACACACACACAGAGACACACACACACACACACACACACACACACACACACACACACACACACAGAGGAAGATTTAAAGGGTGGTCTGGATTCACTGACTGTAATTATTCACTGGCTTTTATTTTCACAGCTGGAGTTATGGAGCGCAGAAGCTGATAAAAGGAAATATAAATAAAAAAATGACTCGATAAATAAGTCCACATGCCATTAAATGTCCCAGAAATAATAAATAATAAAAAAATGCAAAGAAACTACATAAATTAGAAACTAAATAAATGTAAAATAAATAAATAAACATACATTTTTTAAAATATTAATAATAAAATAATTTATTAAATGGAAATTAAATAGGTTTATTAATACAAAAGGTAAATAATAACTGTAACACCGTGCATTTATTTTTGGCAATAATTGAAAAAAAAAAAAAAATCAATAAATAGAAATTAAATAGAAAGTTAAATGAATTAAATAGAATAATAATAATAATAATATATTATATAATAATAATAATATTATAATATATATAATATATTATATATATAAATTATATATAATATTATATATAATAATAATAATAATTAAATCAAATAATTACTGTAACACCTATGTTTATTTTTTTTCGTAATAGTTACATTTTTTTTTTTTAATCAATAAATTAAAATCAATAGATTTTTAAGTTTAATAATTTTTTACATTTTATCAAATAATTACTGTAACACCTACATTTATTTTTGGTAACAATTAAATTTTAAAAAATCAATTAATTAAAATAAATGTATAGAAATTAAATAGAAAGTTAAATAAATTAAATAGAAATATATTTTTTATATTTTTATCAAATAATTACTGGAACACCTACATTTATTTTTGGTACATTTAAAAGCATATAAAACTACTTTTTATCCAGTCATTTATATTTTATCTTCCTCTAGAAATGACTTGATAAATATAATCCATATGCTGAAATAAATGTTTGAGTAATAAATAGGAGGAAACAAACAAATACAAACATTTAAAAACGAACAAATAAAAAAAAATGTTGTAATTAATAAAAAAAATAACATTTAAATTTAAAAATGAATACATATAAAATGGAAATCAAAGTAAAGTAAGTAAAAGAAAATAGGTTTATTAATAAAAATAAAATAAATAATATAATAATAATAATTATTATAATAATATACATAAATAAATGTATAATTATGATTATGTCACATTTTATTAAATAATTACCGTATCACCTAGATTTATTTTTGGTACATTTAATGGAATCTTAATTTATATATAAAGTCATTTATTTATTTATTTGCAGCTGTACAGAAATGAAAAAATACATAAAAAGTTTGTGACCTGTTCTGAAAGTTAAGACTTATTTTTGTTTTATCAGTTTCATATATAAAATCTGAAGTTCTGCTTTAATATTTGTCCTGTAAACATCCAGAATAAATTCTTCAGCAGCAGAAAAAGTGAAATAAATGAGTTGTGACTTACCGACGTACATCATGTAGTCGTACATGCCGTCGACAGAAATCATCTCCAGGAAACAGTTTTCATTACGTTTCCTCTCAGAACTCTCCGACACGTTGGCGTTGTTCTGGAACAAGTTGTTGAACAGCTGCAGGTCCAACAGCATTATTAATATTAAAAATAATAATACTGAGCAAAAATAATACAGGCATACATGTGTTTGAGTGATAAATAAATAAATAACAGGAAAAGTAAGGAGAAAAAGAATAAAAAAAAAAAAAAAATATATATATATATATATATATAGAAGTATTAAAAATAATTACAAAAAATAAAATGCAAAAAGCAAAATAAATAAAAGAACAAAAACAAAAATGTAAAATTGAATTAATTAATAAAAAATAAAAAATAAATTAAATAATAAAAAAAATACAAAGAAAAAAACAAATACAAAGGATTTTTTAATTTAAAAAAGAAAAAAAATATTGCAAAAAAATAAATGAATAAAATAAATAATAATTGAATTTAAAAATAAATTAATAATATTAACAAATAGGGTTATTACTGCAAAAAAATATCAAAATATCAATTTATTTCACATTTTATTTTAAATAATTACAGTAACACCTACATTAATTTTTTATATTTTAATATTATCTCTGGCCCATTTACTTATTTATAGTCATTTATTTTTTTATTTTTGCATCATGCATCCTCCAGAAATAACATGATAAATAAATAATGCATAAGCCGTAAATGTGCCCAAAATAATACCAAAACAAATATCTTTTGAATAATAAATAGGAGGAAAAATGTAAAGGATAAAAAAACACAAACAAATACAAACATTTTAAAGACTAAATAACTTATTTAAATAAAATTAAGAATACACATTACAATTATCAGTGTGTTTTTACATTTTCAGCATTATTTTTTTGAGCTCTGACAGCACCTTTACCCCTAAACTCAGGTCACAGGCAAATAAACAGCTAACTAGCGCCCCCTGGTGGCAAAACAGGATCATTACATGATGATGAAGCTGCTTCTGGTTCTGGTTTGGTCCTCTTACGTTAAAATCACAGTTTTATGGACACGGATCTCCAACAGAGACGTTTATTCCCTCAGACTCCGGCTAATTCTGCTTCATTTGGTTAATTCTAGGGTTGTCAAAAGTATCAATACTCAAAAAAGTATCGATACTAAAACATTGTATCCGGATACGATACTCATTTTAAAAAGTATCGACACCTCCCTGTTTTTCATGTTAATAAAAATATTTCATAAAAAAAAAATATATTTATTTATTTTGCAAAGAAAAACAGACAATTTTTCTCATGATATATAATAAAATAGCTGCAATATAACGACATCCTAATGATTGATATGAATAGAAACTGGGATACTAGGATGGATAGATTTGATTATTTTGGTGTTTGCTAGATTGCTTTAATTTCTATAAAGCTGTGTAGTGTCTTCAGAGCAGAACTTCCTGTGTGTTACCTTCTTGTTGTTGTGAGCAGACGGGCTGAGGATGGTGAGTTCTGGCCGGCTGGGTTTGGGTTTGGGAGACTCGCAGGAGTTGAAGAAGGACTGGAGGAACGGGTCCAGGTTCTGTCCTTTCTGCTCAGGAGAGAGTTAGAACACCACACAAACATCTGTTAGTGTTCACATGAGAACAGACGTCACAGTCCACTACAGCAGCTGTTCTCAACCTTTTTGAGTCGTGACCCCCGCTCACTGAACACAATCTCACACGCACAGTTCAGGTCACCCAAAAAAGACACAAAATTACCTAAAAAAGGAAACAAAATGACCAAAAAAAGACACAAAATGACCCAAAAAAGAAACAAGATGACCAAAAAAAGACAAAATGATAAAAAAAAGACACAAAATGACCAAAAAGACACAAATTGACCACAAAATTATCAAATAAAGACACAAAATGACCCAAAAAAGACACAAAATGACCAAAAAGACACAAAATGATAAAAAAAAGAAACAAAATGATAAAAAAAAGACACAAATTGACCAAAAAAAGACACAAAATGATAAAAAAAAGACACAAAATGACCAAAAAGACACAAATTGACCACAAAATTATCAAATAAAGACACAAAATGACCCAAAAAAGAAACAAGATGACCAAAAAAAGACAAAATGATAAAAAAAAAAGACACAAAATGACCAAAAAGACACAAATTGACCAAAAAAAGACACAAAATGATAAAAAAAAAGACACAAAATGACCAAAAAGACACAAATTGACCACAAAATTATCAAATAAAGACACAAAATGACCCAAAAAAGACACAAAATGACCAAAAAAAGACACAAAATGATAAAAAAAAGAAACAAAATGATAAAAAAAAGACACAAATTGACCAAAAAAAGACACAAAATGATAAAAAAAAGACACAAAATGACCAAAAAGACACAAATTGACCACAAAATTATCAAATAAAGACACAAAATGACCCAAAAAAGAAACAAGATGACCAAAAAAAGACAAAATGATAAAAAAAAAAGACACAAAATGACCAAAAAGACACAAATTGACCAAAAAAAGACACAAAATGATAAAAAAAAGACACAAAATGACCAAAAAGACACAAATTGACCACAAAATTATCAAATAAAGACACAAAATGACCCAAAAAAGAAACAAAATGACCAAAAAAAGACACAAAATGATAAAAAAAAGACATAAAATTACCAAAAAGACACAAATTGACCACAAAATTATCAAAAAAAGACACAAAAAAAGACATTAAGTGACCAAAAAGACTAAAACACATGAACACATGAACACTTTAACACAGTGGAGACAGAGCTGACTTCCAAAATGATTTGGCGACCCCCAGAAATCATCTCAAGACCCCAATTGGGGTCCCGACCCCAAGGTTGAGAACAGCTGCACTGCAGGACCACACCAGGCACCCAGCACCCTGGAGGAGCTTCACTGATTATTGATCCCTGTTTAACTCAACACACCACCCACAGGGAGTTCATGATGGAAACTACTGTTACTGAGGAGAACAAGAAGAAGCAGAGGAGGATTCTGGTTCTCTACATTCACATCCATCCAACTCTTCACCAGACAAACAGGAACAACTCAAACTGTCTTTATGCAGAAAAACACAGTTAGAATGACAGAAACCAGGAAAAAGGGAGAATTTATCTGATAAAAGTGTCACGAATGTTGTAAAAACAGTTTTCTCCACATATTCTCAGTATTGTCATGTTTCCAGCCTCTCCTGTCCTCTCCCCTCAGCTCTGTGTAAACAGCCTCTCCTGTCCTCTCCCCTCTGCTCTGTGTAAACAGCCTCTCCTGTCCTCTCCTCTCTGCTCTGTGTAAACAGCCTCTCCTGTCCTCTCCCCTCTGCTCTGTGTAAACAGCCTCTCCTGTCCTCTCCTCTCTGCTCTGTGTAAACAGCCTCTCCTGTCCTCTCCTCTCTGCTCTGTGTAAACAGCCTCTCCTGTCCTCTCCTCTCTGCTCTGTGTAAACAGCCTCTCCTGTCCTCTCCTCTCTGCTCTGTGTAAACAGCCTCTCCTGTCCTCTCCTCTCAGCTCTGTGTAAACAGCCTCTCCTGTCCTCTCCTCTCTGCTCTGTGTAAACAGCCTCTCCTGTCCTCTCCTCTCTGCTCTGTGTAAACAGCCTCTCCTGTCCTCTCCTCTCTGCTCTGTGTAAACAGCCTCTCCTGTCCTCTCCTCTCTGCTCTGTGTAAACAGCCTCTCCTGTCCTCTCCTCTCTGCTCTGTGTAAACAGCCTCTCCTGTCCTCTCCTCTCTGCTCTGTGTAAACAGCCTCTCCTGTCCTCTCCTCTCAGCTCTGTGTAAACAGCCTCTCCTGTCCTCTCCTCTCTGCTCTGTGTAAACAGCCTCTCCTGTCCTCTCCTCTCTGCTCTGTGTAAACAGCCTCTCCTGTCCTCTCCTCTCAGCTCTGGGTAAACAGTCTCTCCTGTCCTCTCCTCTCTGCTCTGTGTAAACAGCCTCTCCTGTCCTCTCCTCTCTGCTCTGTGTAAACAGCCTCTCCTGTCCTCTCCCCTCAGCTCTGTGTAAACAGCCTCTCCTGTCCTCTCCTCTCTGCTCTGTGTAAACAGATTTTCAGTGAATGTTTGTGAGTTTTTCCCTGAGATATCAATGTTTTAAGTTTCCTTTTGGTCACTTTTTCTAACAGAAACTTTCTGTAACTTACGATCTTTTGAAGGAACGTCGGAAAGTTCAAATATTGAGTTTCTTTCTACGATAAACGCTGGATTTTTTTTAGATCTTTGTGGGGTTCAGAGGGTTAAATAATAATAATCATTATTATCATAATAATTACTGGATTAGCTGTAGCAGATATCAGCTAATACTTTGCAGAATTTGAGAACTTGTTGAATAAAAACATTCAGACAGATTTGCACCAGCTCGTTATTACATATGAAAAAAAAAATAGAAATATATATATATATATATATATATATATATATATATATATTTCTATTTTTTTTTTTTATGTAATAAAATAAGGACAAATCTTTCTGATACAGCAGCAGCAGATCTCACCTCTTTGATCAGTTTTCCCGGGACGGACTTGAAGATCTTTCCTGTCAAACAAACGTTCAAACAAAACGTGAAATTAATAAAATAAATGCAGGTAAATTAACCAAAACCAGCTGAGTTTATACTGTAGATCCATCAACATACAATAATAAACTGAGGGGATTTTATTGTGTCTGTCTGTCTTGATGCAATAAAATCTCAAGAAGGGAAATATTTTATATTTTATTTTGGAAAACTCTAAAACTTTTGGAGCGGCCGGGCTGGATGATACGACTGAAATAAACATAAATAATATAAATAAGAACATTTCTTTAATACCACAGCTCAGGAAAGTTATGCATAATAACATATAAAGTACTCACATAATTATGATGCATTATTATAGGTTAAGATAAAACTTTATTTATCCACAGTTTATTCTAAGAGTTTTTCTACATTTTGGTCATTATTTCACTTAAAAGAAACGAGTATTTCTTCCACCATTGACTCATTTGGACGTTATAATAAATCTTTATCATCACATTTTGATTATTATATGATTAATGCCACTTTAACCTGGATCAGTGATGTTTCAGTAGAAGAGTAAATAAATATAAATATTATAATATAGTGTGTAGTGTGTAGTGTGTGTAGTGTGTGTGTAGTGTGTGTGTAGTGTGTGTGTAGTGTGTGTAGTGTGATGTGTGTGTAGTGTGTGTAGTGTGTGTAGTGTGTAGTGTGTGTAGTGTGTGTAGTGTGTGTAGTGTGTGTGTAGTGTGTGTGTAGTGTGTAGTGTGTAGTGTGTGTAGTGTGTGTAGTGTGTGTAGTGTGTGTGTAGTGTGTAGTGTGTAGTGTGTAGTGTGTGTAGTGTGTGTAGTGTGTGTGTAGTGTGTAGTGTGTAGTGTGTGTAGTGTGTGTAGTGTGTAGTGTGTGTGTAGTGTGTGTAGTGTGTGTAGTGTGTAGTGTGTAGTGTGTGTAGTGTGTGTAGTGTGTGTAGTGTGTGTGTAGTGTGTGTAGTGTGTGTGTAGTGTGTAGTGTGTAGTGTGTAGTGTGTGTAGTGTGTGTGTAGTGTGTAGTGTGTAGTGTGTAGTGTGTGTAGTGTGTGTAGTGTGTGTAGTGTGTGTGTAGTGTGTAGTGTGTAGTGTGTGTAGTGTGTGTAGTGTGTGTAGTGTGTAGTGTGTGTGTAGTGTGTGTAGTGTGTGTAGTGTGTGTAGTGTGTGTAGTGTGTGTTTATAGTGTGTGTAGTGTGTGTAGTGTGTGTTTATAGTGTGTGTAGTGTGTGTAGTGTGTGTTTATAGTGTGTGTAGTGTGTGTAGTGTGTGTTTATAGTGTGTGTAGTGTGTAGTGTGTAGTGTGTAGTGTGTGTGTAGTGTGTGTAGTGTGTAGTGTGTAGTGTGTGTAGTGTGTAGTGTGTAGTGTGTGTGTAGTGTGTGTTTATAGTGTGTGTAGTGTGTGTAGTGTGTGTTTATAGTGTGTGTAGTGTGTAGTGTGTAGTGTGTAGTGTGTGTAGTGTGTAGTGTGTGTAGTGTGTGTGTAGTGTGTGTAGTGTGTAGTGTGTAGTGTGTAGTGTGTGTAGTGTGTGTAGTGTGTGTAGTGTGTAGTGTGTGTGTAGTGTGTGTAGTGTGTAGTGTGTAGTGTGTGTGTAGTGTGTGTGTAGTGTGTGTAGTGTGTAGTGTGTAGTGTGTGTAGTGTGTGTGTAGTGTGTGTAGTGTGTGTAGTGTGTAGTGTGTAGTGTATAGTGTGTATAGTGTGTAGTGTGTGTGTAGTGTGTGTGTAGTGTGTGTAGTGTGTAGTGTGTAGTGTGTGTAGTGTGTGTAGTGTGTGTGTAGTGTGTGTAGTGTGTGTAGTGTGTAGTGTGTAGTGTATAGTGTGTATAGTGTGTAGTGTGTGTAGTGTGTAGTGTGTGTAGTGTGTGTAGTGTGTGTGTAGTGTGTGTGTAGTGTGTGTGTAGTGTGTGTAGTGTGTAGTGTGTAGTGTGTGTAGTGTGTGTAGTGTGTGTGTAGTGTGTGTAGTGTGTAGTGTGTAGTGTATAGTGTGTATAGTGTGTAGTGTGTGTGTAGTGTGTGTGTAGTGTGTGTAGTGTGTAGTGTGTAGTGTGTGTAGTGTGTGTAGTGTGTGTGTAGTGTGTGTAGTGTGTAGTGTGTAGTGTATAGTGTGTATAGTGTGTAGTGTGTGTAGTGTGTAGTGTGTGTAGTGTGTGTAGTGTGTGTGTAGTGTGTGTGTAGTGTGTGTGTAGTGTGTGTAGTGTGTAGTGTGTAGTGTGTGTAGTGTGTGTAGTGTGTGTGTAGTGTGTGTAGTGTGTAGTGTGTAGTGTATAGTGTGTATAGTGTGTAGTGTGTGTGTAGTGTGTGTGTAGTGTGTGTAGTGTGTAGTGTGTAGTGTGTGTAGTGTGTGTAGTGTGTGTGTAGTGTGTGTAGTGTGTGTAGTGTGTGTAGTGTGTGTAGTGTGTAGTGTGTATAGTGTGTAGTGTGTATAGTGTGTGTACCCAGGTTGACGTCTGGCAGCATCCTGTCCAGGAACTGAGACTCGACGCTGTGAGGAGACAGGAAGTCAGCCAGCAGCTGACTGTTACTGAGCTCTGGGTGCTGCAGCAGCCTCTGGTACAACACACACACACACACACACATTATATATACATTATATACATATTATACACACAGAGAAACAAACAGACACACACACACAACAGTGTTGTAAAAAAAACACAACAGTTTTCTCAACATTTTGAAGTATTGTCATGTTTACAGCCACAAAAAAGACACAAAATGACCCAAAAAATACACAAAATTATTAGAAAAAGACACAAAATTACCACAAAAAGTCACAAAATGACAGAAAAAAAAACAAAATTACCAAAAAGACACAAAATTACTAGAAAAAGACACAAAATTACCAAAAAAGACACAAAATGACAGAAAAAAAACCCTAAATTACTTAGAAAAGACACACAATTATTAGAAAAAGACACAAAATTATATATAAAAAAAAAGACACACAATTATTTAAAAAAGACACAAAATTATTTAAAAAAGACACAAAATGACCAAAAACAGTAATTAAAGGGACCTTCCACACACAACACGGTAAAGTGCCATTCATATAAAACTCACATTAAACTTGCATATCAAGGTGGGGGCCACAAAATATCATCACGAGGGCCACGATTGGCCCGCGGGCCACGAGTTTGAGACCCATGATTTAAGGTCTTAAATTCACATTAATAATTTCGATGCCTTCTAAGACTTTTTAGGATCAACAGGAACTGGATTCAGTTCATAAAAGTCATTTGATTTATCAATATAATCCATTTTATTTTCACTTCCAGCTAAAACTATGAACTAGTAGATTTACTGTTGCTCCCATCAGGTAAATACCTGTAAATATTCCTCAAACTCTTCCCTCTTGGACGCCAGGAACTCATAGTTCTTTGGTCCAATGATTCTTTTGGAGGGAAGCTGAGCGTCAGCAAATGTTCCTGAGAGGAAAACAAGAAGAAATGGATAAAAGAAGCTGATTAGAGAGAATCTAAACAGAAACAGCAGTATTTAACTAGAGTAATATTGTCATTAGAATATAGAAAACATGTCTCAGTAGTGTGAGAGTTGTTGAGTTTTACCATGAAACTCAGTGAGTTTAGACTCCAGGACGTAGAACTCCAGATATCTCCTGTAGACCGACCACTTCTCTGTCTCATGACCCACGGCTGAAACAACAACACATCACAACATTATCTCAGCTAAAACATCATTTAACCCCTAAAAAAAACTTCAATAAATAACAACCCAATAAATACACAAATAACTAGAACAAGTTCTCATGTGTGTCACTGTTTTTTTGTAATTTTGTGTCTTTTTTGTTAATTTTATGCTTTGCTTTGAGACAAGTTCAGGTTTTTGCACCTAAACTTGTCTAAAATTAACATAAAATAACATTAAAAATGGGTCAATTATAGTCTGTTGATACATATTAGAGCATAATATGGCCAAAAGGACAGAAAAACTGGCAAAAGTCATACTATTAATGATTTTTTATTCATTTGAAGTCCACTGTGTCAGCTGTAGAGGTGAAATCAGCACAAACGTCGGTTTTCTGAGGAATAAATGTCACAGAAAAAGATGTAATAACTGAAATCACTACGGAGCCTCTGATGGGCCAAACGAGACGAATGTGACACCACTGGAAACCTGAGAAAGGCCCTTTAATTAATTTTTTTTTTGGTAATTTTGTGCCTTTTTTTTATATTTTTGTGTCTTTTTTGGTAATTTTGTGTCTTTTTAAAAATAATTTTGTGTCTTTTTAAAAATAATTTTGTGTCTTTTTAAAATAATTTTTTGTCTTTTTAAAATAATTTTGTGTCTTTTTTAAATAATGTTTTGTCTTTTTTGGTAATTCTGTGTATCTTTCTCTCATTTTGTGTCTTTTTTTAAGGTAATTTAGTGTTTTTTCAGTCATTTTGTGTCTTTTTTTGCATTTTTGTGTCATTTTTGGTCATTTTGATCCTGCCCCCAGCAGGTAATTTGAGTTTGAGACCTCTGTTGTAGATTATTATATTATATAACGGCCTTTTTCTTCTAAAGAGACAAGTGAGAACAGTGTTACTGTGCAACCTGTGATGCTTTTCATGTTTGGGTTTTTTTTTTTTTTTTTTGATTGGGAATTCTGTTTGCAAGTCTTTTCTTCTCTTTATAGGTCTGGTTTCCATGTGCTGTATTTAAAGCAGATGGATCAGATTAACGGTTCGGAGGTTATTAAACATCAGAACCAGATATTAGTCTGTGTCTTCTAGTCATAACCAGATATTATTGTGTGTCTTCTAGTTAGAACCAGATATTAGTCTGTGTCTTCTAGTTAGAACCAGATATTAGTCTGTGTCTTCTAGTTAGAACCAGGTATTATTCTGTGTCTTCCAGTTAGAACCAGATATTAGTCTGTGTCTTCTAGTTAGAACCAGATATTATTCTGTGTCTTCTAGTCAGAACCAGATATTATTCTGTGTCTTCTAGTCAGAACCAGATATTATTCTGTGTCTTCTAGTCAGAACCAGATATTATTCGGTGTCTTCTAGTTATAACCAGATATTATTCTGTGTGTCTTCTAGTTAGAACCAGATATTGTTCTGTGTGTCTTCTAGTCAGAACCAGATATTGTTCTGTGTCTGAGAGGTTCTTCTAGTCAGAACCAGATATTGTTCTGTGTCTGAGAGGTTCTTCTAGTCAGAACCAGATATTGTTCTGTGTCTGAGAGGTTCTTCTTCCTGACCTCCCTTCCTGTCGTTGCGCTCCACGTCGATGCAGAAGACGGGGATCTTGTCCCTCTTGGCGTCGTCGTCGTAGATGTCTATGTAGGGGATGGAGATGGTCCAGGCTGAGAGGTTCCTCAGGGAACCCGGGGCGGAGCAGGGTTCTGCTGGGGAGTCGTCCTCCATCACCACCGTGGCCTCCTCCACCTGACCAGGAGACACACAACACTTTACATGGGACAAACCAACAGATCTGAGGCAAACATCACTGTCTAAAATTAAAAACAGGAAGAAAAACACCTTTCTATATCTAAAACACACTGCTGACTACAGAAATTATGTTTTTTAAATTAAAAGAAATGTCGTAAAGTAATTATTTTCTTTTTTTTTAAATTTTATACAATTTTGAATTTCCTGTATTTCTGTTAATAGATATATACCTTATAGTACTACATGTACTGTCAATTACAAAATATCAATTTTATTAATTAAAATATATAATAATAATAATAATAATAATAATAATATATTTATTTGTATAATTTTTACTGCACTATTTGGTGCATTTGTCTTTCTCAGCACTTCTGCTGCAGACAGATTTTTAATTTTTTTTTTTAACGTTTTTAATACAATCCATTACAGTATTGTAAAGTGAAACTAATCCAAATTTATTAAGGTATAATCCTAACAGGAAGGTTTTTGTTTCTGTAAAAGGAAAGAAACTGTGAAAAAACAAACAGAAAATTCAGCGATAATGCCTGACGGTCCTTGAACGCTTCATCGGTTATGAAAAGTTTTTTTTCAAGATTTGTGACACCTGGGGCCACTTGGAAAAGTTTTGTGTATATATAGATTGCAATTTATTTCAAAAAAAGAGAAATTCAACTTTTCATTTTTTATGATTCATGTCATTTTTACTGTTATTCTGCACAAAGACGTTTTTTTGTGTGTCTTGTGTCTTTTGTGTCATTTTAGTCATATTCTATCTTTTTGGGGGTAATTTTAAGTCCTTTTTTTTGGGTGATTTTCTGGATGTTTTTACAACATTCGTGACACTTGTGGGCCCTTGGAAAATCTTTTATATAAATAATTCCATTTTATTCAAATTTTTTTAAAATTTTTATCAGATAAATCCAACTTTGGTTTTTCTGATTTCTGTCATTCTAACTGTGTTATTCTGCCCAAAGACTGTTTGAGTTGTTGTGATTGTTCTGATTCCACAGAGCTGCAGGACTCTACAGAGACTTTATTTATTTCTGTAGTAACGGCGGTGGAGCGTACCTGGTCGTCGTCGAGGTCGTTGGCGTTGCTAGGCGGCAGCATGGCGCCCTCCATGGTGGAGCTCTTGAACACACCTTTGATCCTGCTGCCGATCCGGCTGATCCCGAACGTCTCGCCTCGCTTCGACAGGTTCCTGACAAACACAGAACAGAGGAACAGGAAGAGAACATTAATACACAGCACCAGGAACAGCAGGAACCTGGTCTAGTCTTCCTCTGCTGCTCCTCTTCGTCACCATGACGATAAATAAACCCATCAGATTGTTGCTGTGACGAGTCATGCAGCAGATTAAACAGCAGCTCAAAGCTTCTCAGCAGCCGCAGCAGCAGGCAGCAGTTTCATTAAACACAGCGCCAAAAATAAAAACTTTATCAAAGACAGAAAGTTTAACAACAGCAGAGTCTGAGGAGAGGCTGGAAAGATTCTTTTTTTTTTTTTTTTTTACTATTTTACAGGATTTTTTTTACTGTTTTGTTGACTTATTTTTTATATATATATATATATATATATTTTAAAATATTTTAATATATTTTTTCAAAAGGTTTTTCATGTTGTTTTTTATTTTTTATAATTTTTTTTACAGTTTTTTAAAATTTAGTTTAGTGGGTTTTTTTTTTTTACAGTGTAGTGGGTTTTTATATTTTTTTTCTTAT